>NC_084625.1:23164980-23177480 GCF_033978795.1 Nerophis ophidion | reverse complement strand
TCGGTTCATTTTCGGTACAGTAAGAAAACAACAAAACATAAATTTTTGGGTTATTTATTTACCAAATTTGTAAACAATGGTTTGATCCTTTTAACATTGGGAACACTATAATAATTCTGCCCACGTTAATCCTCATTAAACTGCCTCAAGTTGTTGCATAGATGAAATAAAATGACACAACTTTTCTTCTACATATAAAAAGTGCAACATTAAACAGTTTCAAGTCAACTCATCATTCTTAATTTATTACAGCATTTGGGAAGCCTGTAGTTGATTTTTATTATGTAAATGTTATATTTTTGTCAACATGAGATAGCAGGGACCCTGCCATTCAAAACTAGGCTGCTACATTACTAATGATTAATGTAACTATAGCTGAAAAAATAGTACAATAGCAATCATCATCCCTGACCACCATGGAGTTGTTATAGGCTTTATGATGCACTTACATTATTATATACACTATCAGAGACAGAAATTTTTCATTTAATATAATGTCCTTTTTTGATGCTTCAACACACCTCAATCAACACACACACACACACACACACACACGCACACACACACACACACACACACACCTCATCATCATCATCATCGGCGGTCACTCGTGGTCGAGTATGACTGTCCTCCTTCCTGGTCCTTGTGGGTCTTCAGGTGGGCGTGGAGGCCGATTCTGGACCCGATTATTCTGGGGCAATGTGGACAAGGGAATGTAGTGGTGGTGGGTTTGGGTTGGGCCTGTTTGATGGATGCTCTCTCCTTTCTTAGTCTGCGCTTGTCTTGTGCAGCATGGCGGAGGTCGTCATTATATTGCGCGGCACCCTCACGGACAAGGTTTCTCCACATCGTCCTGTCTGTTGCCTTGACTTCCCAAGACTTAAGGTCTATGCGACACTTTGCCAGGTTTGCCTTGATGTTATCCTTAAATCTCTTCTTTTGACCTCCCGGGGCCCGTTTCCCTTCAACAAGCTGGGAATAAAGGACTTGTTTTGGGAGGGGAGAGTCAGGCATGCGGACTACATGGCCAGTCCACTTGAGTTGGTTTCGGGCAATCGTGGCAGTGATGGTGGGCAAGCCAGCCTCCTCCAGGACGCTGGTGTTGGTGCGTCGGTCCTCCCAGCTGATCCTGAGGATTTTTCTGAGACATCTTTGATGGTAGGTCTCGAGTGCCTTTAAGTGCCTGCTGTAGGTGGTCCAGGCTTCTGACCCATACATAAGGGTCGGGAGCACGACTGCTTTGTAGACCAGGATTTTGGTCTTTGCTTGGAGGTCACGGTTCTCGAAGACTCGCTTCCTCAGCCTTGAGAAAGCCCCGCTGGCACAGCTGAGGTGGTGGTGAATTTCATCGTCAATGACAGCTTTAGATGACAGGAGGCTCCCGAGATATGGGAAGTGGTCCACATTTTCCAGTCGGATTTTGTCAATTGAGAGGTTTGGGGGCAGGACAGGCGCACTACTGTTTGGTGGTGGTTGGAGGAGGATTTGGGTTTTCTTTATATTGATGGCAAGACCAAGCTGTTTGTATGCCTTCGCAAAAGCAGACAGAGTGCACTGCAGGTCTTCTTCTGAGAGGGCTACGAGGGCATTATCGTCTGCATACTGCAGGTCCATGATGGATACGGTGGTGGTTTGACCTTTAGCCCTGAAACGGTTGATGTTGAGGAGTTGACCGTCTGTTCGGTACATTATTTCGACTCCCTGGGGCAGATGTATGTTTGTGAGATGGAGGATAGCAGCAACAAAAATGGAGAATAGTGTTGGAGCGATGACACATCCCTGTTTTACACCTGTGTCTACCCTAAAGGGTTCTGTTTCATCTCCACTGCCACTGAGCACTGTGGCTGACATGTTATCATGCAGTAGTCTCAGTACCCAGATGTATTTGTCTGGGCAGCCAATCTTGGACAGAACCAGCCAAAGGGCCTGACGGTTAACCGAGTCGAAGGCTTTGGTGAGGTCTATGAAGGCAATGTATAGTGATTGGTTTTGTTCCCGGCATTTTTCTTGCAGTTGTCGTGCGATGAAAATCATGTCTGTGGTGCCTCTGCTTGGGCGAAATCCACTCTGAGACTCAGGAAGCACGCTTTCTGACAGGGGGGTGAGTCTGTTGGCCAAAACCCGAGCGAGGGCTTTCCCTATAGTGGACAGGAGAGAGATGCCACGGTAATTCCCACAGTCTGCCTTGTCTCCTTTCTTAAATATGGAGACAATTAGGGTATCTCTGAGCTGTGCTGGGATTTCCTCTTTTTCCCATATTTTGAGAAGCAGGGCATGGATGTGCTTGGTAAGATCGGGTCCGCCTTTCTTCAGGACCTCTGCTGGAATGCCATCAGGCCCAGCAGGCTTGTTGTTCCTCATCATCCCAATTGCATCCTGCAGCTCATCCAAGGTAGGTGGTTCTCCCATGCTTTCATCTGTGGGTTGTTGTGGGAGTTGGTCAAGAGCCTCCATCTCAGGTATAGTGTCCCTGTTTAAGAGGTCCTTATAGTGTTCTTTCCACCTGTTTGAAACTGCGTCTTTGTACTTCAGCAGCAGCAGACCATCCTTTGAGCGAAGGGGGGTTAGGCAGCGGTGGCTGGGACCATACACCGCTCTTGTGGCATCGAAGAAGCCTCTCATGTCTCCAGATTCAGCAAACTGCTTGATCTCCAGAGCCTTCTTTGTCCCCCGCTGGTTCTTCAGTTTCCTAACCTGTGTTTGGACAGCTGCCTTCGCTTTGGCATGGGCTACTCTTTTCACTTTGCAGTGGATGTCGTTTTGCCAAGTGATGAAAGCTTGCCGCTTGTTGTCAATTAGTTGCTGGATCTCAGTGTCGTTCTCATCAAACCAGTCTTGATGTCTCCGCTTTTTGAGACCAAGGATATTTTTGCAGGATTTCATTATGGCAGTCGAAAGTGTGCTCCAGTGTGCTTCCGTATCCTCTGGGTACTGTTTTGGCAATGCTGCGCTGAAGGCCTCCTGCAGCTGTTGTTGGTAGGTGGTGTCACTCAACAGCTCGATGTTAATTCTTGGCCGGCACTGTCTTTTCTGCATCCGTCTTTTCCGCATTAAGCGGATGGACATGATGGAGCGAATGAGGCGGTGGTCGGTCCAGCAGTCGTCTGCACTGGTCATTGCTCTGGTGTTTAGGACGTCGCGACGGTCTTTAGAGCGGACAATAACGTAGTCAATGAGATGCCACAGTTTGGAGCGAGGGTGCATCCATGATGTTTTGAACTTGGTTTTCTGACGGAAAAGTGTGTTGGTGATGACCAGGTTGTGCTCCGAGCACTTAGTTAGCAGTAGTGTGCCATTAGAGTTTGTATTTACGACCCCTTCTCTCCCCAGCGTACCCCTCCATAGGTGGTGGTTTCGTCCCACTCTGGCGTTGAAGTCTCCGAGCAGGATTAACTTGTCCTCTTTGGGGACTTCAGATAGAACTTTGTCCAGGTCAGCATAAAAGGCCTCCTTAACTTCAACCTGTGCATCAAGGGTTGGTGCATAGGCACTAACTACCGTGGCCATATGACTGCTAGCAAGCATAAGGCGTAAGGTCATTAGGCGCTCGCTGATGCCCACAGGGAGTTCATGGAGGTGGTTGATGAGGCAGTTCTTAATAGCAAAACCCACACCGTGGATTCGTGGCTCATTTGCAGGCTTTCCTTTCCAAAAGAAAGTATATCTGCCTTTTTCTTCCTTCAGCTGCCCTTCGTCGGCCAGTCGGGTCTCGGAGAGTGCTGCGATGTCGATCTGGAACTTCCTTAGCTCTCTGGAGATGATGGCAGTTCGCCTTTCAGGTCGATCGCTGGCTTGGTTGTCCGTGAGGGTTCGAACGTTCCAGGCTCCAATGTGTAATTTATGTTTTCTTAGTTTCTGACCGCGTGGTGGTGATCCTTCTGGATGTGGTATTCCAGACAGGATGTTGCGAGGCAGGCTATTTTTAGGGTACCTTTTCTAACCCCCTCACCTACTGGGGTGAGCAGAGTGGATCCTGAATAGGGCTGCTCAGTCATGGGTGCAGCTGCCGAGAAGCTCTTCTGCCTCAGTCCATGAGCTTAACGACTGAATCTAACACCCACCGCCTGTGTGCCAGGTTGTGGCTAGGGACTGCCAGACTTCACTGTCCTGCCCCCGTTACCACTTTCCGGTCGCCAAAGGACTTTGAAGTATCCGGGATGTAAAATGGATGGGTTCCCATTCGGGAGGACGCCTGCGCGTGACGTCTTTTAGCGTGGGGAGACTGATGCGCCTGCAGCCACCACACGGTCCTTGGCAGAGAGGGGCCTTGATCCAGTGGCATGGATCCATGACGACTGGAGACCACCCTCTGTTACAGCCTTCGTCCGCCTTCAGTGCCGTTGTGACATGCAGTGTCATCCTCCGCCACTTCCACCGTTGAGGTCTTTGGACCGCACTTTGTCTGGAACCTCCTCCTTGACCTTACCGCCATGGTTAAACCTACCAGGAGCAGAAGCTCCCGACGGCATCGCTCTTAGGTTCATTGGAACACGCAAGGCTCTCCACCACGGCAAGGTGGCGGTCCATGGAGAGCACACACACACACACACGTGCGCGCACACACCGCAAAATGAGCTAACGTTACGCTAAAAGCTAACTAGCCTTCACCTCAAACCAGGACTGCGAGTGAGCTGAGCTGCAGTTTATTTCTAGAAGGTCAACAGGCTCATAGTGATGATGTTTAGAAAGTAGTTGACTTGGAAGTGTTTAGTATAATTTGGGGAGAGTCCGTTGCTCCCCTGCTAAGACCTATCTGCTCGACGCTGAAGCGCTGACGACTTGCGCTCTGAATACGCACTGCTGATTGGCTTGTTACCGCTACGGTTGTAACCAATCATATAGTTGTGTGGGAGGGACAATGCAGGGTGCTGTGTACAGACAGAGGCAGAATGGAGCGGAGCAGCTTGTTAAGACTTTAGCATAGGCGGCTACTTCCTATGTTCGTGTGGAACTCGTTCGGTACTACTCCGCACCGAACCGGAACCCCCGTTCGGGTCCTTCAACAATCCTCATTCCTTCGGAATCCAAATATATATTCATATATTACATACAGCTTACTATTTACTGGCAAGTGATGCACCAAAATTTGGAAGTCAAAAAAAGACTTTGCCAAAAAAATACAAAAAAAACAGATCTTGGGTATTGTTCACATACGATTCGCATTGCCGTTTAGACTGAAATCCCATTTGAAAAGATCAGATTTCAATTGAATTCAGCCTGAATATGAGCAAAAAAAATCAGATTGGTAGCCTTTTTGAGCATTTAAACTGACCAAAAAAATTTGATCTGTGTCACTTGAGGGCAAAAACAATCAGGATTGGTGTGCAGTGTAAACAGGGTGGTTGCTTTCAGGGTTTTAGGAAGTTTGTGGCTGTGTGGGTGGGTGAGGACTCATATGAAGAACCCCCCAATAATCCAATTAAGCACATGATTTCCTTTCATATGCAGGACTTGAATCAATCGAACAAAGGCAGGCAAGTCAGAGAAAAAAAAACAGACACAATAAGGATTTTTTTGTGTACTTTTCAGCTGCTGTAGTGAATTTAACATAATGAAAGCTTTAGAAAGAAAAAAAAAAATCCATCCTTGAAAACATGACACAAGTTGTGTTATACGGGAATGAATAAACACAAAGAGCAGGAAGGCAGGGCTTTTTCTTCTATCTGTAAGTGGCTGTAGAGCAGGAGTGTCTGCATTTTTTATACTGAGGGACACATACAGAAAAATGAAAGGACGCAGGAGTTTAATTGTATTTTTACAATACGACACGGGCCAATAAGAACACAAGCTGCAACTTGATACCATTATGCATACCCATGCTGTATGGTAACAACCAAAGAGCACAACATGAGTGACAGAAAACTTAAAAACTCTGTACAACTGTATTTATAATCCAATTATTCATTTATGTATGGTTACCTTCAAAATAAGAGTAATGTGATAGAGGTAAATATTATTCAATATCAAATTATCAATACTGTATTATATGTATTTTTTTAATTGTAGTGTTAAAAGGTTGTTAATACAGTGTTATTACTTTATACTTAACTCCCGGCAATCTTTTTTTCCCCGTATGTATTGTATCTGCTGATGTAGTTCTGTTGTTGTCCCCTTTTTGTACCCCAAATTCCTCACTTTTTAAAAAAATGTCTTCTTTTTTCTAGCCCCCCCAGCTTTTGTCCGGTTGTGTCAAATACTAAATATATCCAAATATTTATTAAAGTCAAATACAAATAAGGCAAAAAGACAAGTAAAGTACATTTGTAAAGCATATATGGGCATCTAAATAATTATATTTGCTGGAGACGACAGGTTAAAAGAATTAGTACATAAATACAATCTGTATTAGTGTATTTGTTCTCTTGTCAAGTGGACACAGACATGGAGTTGTTTCAGCAAATACAACAATGAGGATACACATTCTGTAAAGGAATTCCGAAATATCCTGTGAGTAAGAGCTTATCATCCCTCTAGGGGCAAGATCGCAGCCGGAATTGACAAGAGCAAAAAAAAATTAGGGCGCTGTGTGGAAAAATTCCAAGACTACTTTTCCGTACATAGGTTTTGGAAGTTAGCACTTAGCATTTTAAGGCTAAACCAGGGGTGTTTAAAGTATGGCCCCACGCAGATTCTAGCAATACTTTTACATAAAAAAACAAATGGAATAAAACAGTTAAAATAACAGGAAAAAGCTAAATTGTTGACGCTAAAGATCCCCCCCTCTCCTAAGTCGATAGAGATAACTTCATGCTCCCTGAGTACTATATATATATATATATATATATATATATATATATATATATATATATATATATATATATACACACATCCAACCATCCATTTTCTGCCACTTGTCCCTTTCGAGGTTGCGGAGTGCTGGAGCCTATCCCAGCTGCACTTGGGCGGAAGACAGGGTACACACTGGACAAGTCGCTACCTCATCGCAGGGCCAACACAGATAGACAACATTCACACAGTAGGGCCAATTCAGGCCATGTCCACACTAAGTCGTTCAACCCCTTAAACAAAATATTATTTAGCCTAAGCCCCATTTCAGCCAACTAAAGCAGCGTTTAAGGTCTCCCTCCTCGGACAAATTTTTGCACGGGTAAGTCAGTCGTGTAATTCTTGAATTTCCGGCACTTAGCTTTGTATGGACTCATTGACGTTTACAAAGTAAGTTCGGAGAAGAAGTGACAGCAGAAATAACACACCACAGCCAGCTTCATAATAAAACTGTTTCATAACAACCGGAGCTAACAACTGGAAATATGAAGGCGAGTCATCTTGACATGCCCGTGTTTCTCATTCTTCTACATGTACAGACGCTTTTGGAAATCACACATGAATACATTGAGAGAAAGCGATTGCAGCTATTTGGGATGCAACACTTCTCAGACGGCAATAGAAATTTGGAATGTCCGGCCGGGTCAGCTGTGTTTCTACTTAGCGAAAAACTTTGTCCATTTGTGGAAGGAGAGACAACGAGAATGCGAGCTCCAGTGGATGTGAAATAAAATTAGCGTGTGCTTTGTATTACCTGGCCGTCGAGGAAAACGGCAAATACATTTGGACTGGTAAAGCAGACTGTATCAGTTATTGTCCGCCGTGTATGTCGCGGACTCGACGTCTGGGTCCAGAGCATGTAAAGTCACCAAAAAAGGAATGGACAATGAAGGTGAAGGCAAAAGAGTGAGGAGTGTCCTGATTAGATATCTAGATCCCTAGTTTGATTGACATAAAATGTTCTTCATCACAGTCTTTGCGTGTCTGACTAAGATTTGATTATTTTTTGATGGCTCAGGTGTGATTCACTACAATAGGGCCCCGCAGCACACTTGATTCCAGTTAATTGAAATACCACAACACTGGATATTGTTCAGATAAGTTACAATTAAGCATTTGCGCACAAACAACACTGGAGATGACTATGACGTGCACATTTTCCGCGCATGCGTACTAGGTTCCATTGCGCCAGCGCACGGAGGGGTTAGGGGGTCTTAAACGGTGTTGTGGACACAGATAAGGTTAGGTGTGATTTACCCTGGATAACCTTATCCCGAACGCCTCCCTAGGGAGGTGTTTAGGGCACGTCCAACCGGTAGGAGGCCACGGGGAAGACCCAGGACACGTTGGGAAGACTATGTCTCCCGGCTGGCCTGGCAACGCCTCGGGATCCCCCGGGAAGAGCTTGACGAAGTGGCTGGGGAGAGGGAAGTCTGGGTTTCCCTGCTTAGGCTGTTGCCCCCGCGACCCGACCTCTGATAAGCGGAAGATGATGGATGGATGGATGGAACCTTATCCGGCTTAGGTGTAAACAGGGCCAGTTGCCAATCAACCTGGCTGGCTATGGGGCAGTTTGTTCAGCAGCAAGTGTCTTTGTAGCCATGCTGGCTGTTTAGTGGCTGATAAGGTTTGATGTGTTGAAGCACTATGCTTATTTCCTCCTGCACAATGTTTACAGAATATTTGGTGCAAATAGCACACAAAATGTCTTGCTTGGAAACAGGGTAGGATTCCCAAACGATCGACGCCATGTTTGTTTACAATGAGCTTTGGTAAAGTTAACGGCACAAGTAGAGGGAAAGGAGCACTTGATTTGCTCACCCTACCTCACCTACAGTATAGTAAGGGTAATCATTGTGTTATTATTTTTAATTTAGTTATTGGAGGTTGGAACATTTGATTTTTATTCTACCTAATTCATTGGTGTGATGTCATTATCATGCACTCCCTACTAATAACACAAAGGCAGGCATGCAGCCTGCTTTTTTTTCTTTAAAAAAATCTATATATTTTGTATTTGGTTTGAAAATTAAAATGTATAAAAACGGCCCTGCATCCTTTGATTTTTCAGTGTGCGGCCCTCAGTGGAAAAAGTTCGGACACCCCTCAACTAAGCAATTGACATGATGTGACTCGACATTTGTGGGGCCCTCTATAGGTTGTGCTTAAAATGATGCTAGCATACATAGAATACATGACCCCCTGAGAACCAGCATCCTCTGTGGTGGACATTTGTTGTCGGTCTATTTATTCTGTTACAAAGAGTCACTGATTTCACAAAACAATCACAAAAAAACGTTAGTTCTCAAAAGGTTATACTGTGCATACCCTTAAATGTTGTAAAATCAGACATATGGTCAATGATTTATGGGCAATTAGCCTGAGAGGGACAAGCGGTAGAAAATTAATGGATGGATAGTTAAGACTTAGACTTAGACTTCCTTTTTATTGTCATTCAAATTTTAACTTTACAGTACAAATAAGAACGAAATTTTGTTATGACATTAAAAAGGAAGTCAAAGTTAAGTGCCTCTTCAAAGAAGTTTATCTTCAAGGCATCCATGTTTTTTAACCGATCTTGCTTAAATGTTTCATACAATGGAGTTGCTACTCCCCTAAAATGTGTGTACCAATTTTGTTGGTGATTCGCCAAACACTTCAACAATCCAGTGGGGTGTTTTGTAGAGTGCATTGAGCCTGGTGAGAAAGTCAATCCAACCTACAGTCATAGTCAAAAGTTTACATACACTTGTAAAGAACATAATGTCATGGCTGTCTTGAGTTTCTAATAATTTCTACAACTTTTATTTTTTATGATAGAGTGATTGGAGCACAAACTTGCTGGTCACAAAAAACATTCATGAAGTTTGGTTATTTTATGAATTTATTATGGGTCTACTGAAAATGTGACCATATCTGCTGGGTCAAAAGTATACATACAGCAATGTTAATACTTGGTTACATGTCCCTTGGCAAGTTTCACTTGTGACAAACAATTATGTGCTCCAATCACTCTATTACAAAAAAATAAGAGTTGTAGAAATTATTGGAAACTCAAGAGAGCCATGACTATATTCTTTAAAAGTGTATGTAAATGTTTGACCACGACTGTATGTTATCAAACGTTTGCGGTTTGAAAGCAAATCCATCCATCCATTTTCGACCGCTTGTCCCGTTCAGGGTCACGAATTTGTCAGAAAAATAAAAACACAAGCAAGACAGTGCATGTTTTAGACAAATTTCCACCCTTTACTGTGCGGTTTTTAAAAGGGATGGGGTGTCCTAATGTTTTCGCAAGACGGTAAATCTGCATTTGTGACATTGGAACACACAGTGGAAACAAGGCCATCAAAGACAAAATGATACACCGCCATATTAGTTGGACAAATAAAGTACGAGGACCAGAAAGGAGAAAGGAGCGTGTTTGTAAATCTTGAGGCCAAATAAAAATATTTGAGTTGTGTCTTGCTACAGAGAAACAGTCCTAGTTGCTAAGTCCAACGTGGTCCTCAAGTATCCTGCCTGCAGGCTGCTCATGATGAAGACATTAAATCACTCTGTCAGGCTAATGCATTGGATGAACATGGTCGTAAATTTACTGCAGTGTTGAAAATATACATATTTAAAATTTTTGCCTCAGTCACTGTGAGGAAAGTAAAATAGCTAAGGGGTATGACTATGTATGGATGTATTTATACAGATGGATGGTAAATGGATCCATGTTCACATACTGCTCAGATTGTCAAGTGAAGCGAACACATTTGGCCAAGACACTGTCACATAAAACTGAGCAGCCTGACGCATGTTGATAAAGTGCACGGCTATAGTGTTTATATAAAGGAAGGAAGGCAGTAACAAAAAAATGACTAGTGAGGGAGAAAAATATATTAAACAAAACATCAAACTCAGTTTGTGTTGGCCAGGTGAAAAGTAGAAAAATGGAGGAGCTCAAGTTTCATTTGTGACCTTTCATATCCTAAAAAGAAGCCCTCTTAGGTTCCTTATTCTTCATATCCTGTTCTTGTGCAGGGCCAGATGGGCAAAGGATCTTAGGGACATCCGCAACAGAATGACTCAAGTGGGATAAAAAGTGGGAGGAAGTCATAACATTACATGCATAGCGCGTTTTACAGTCATAAAGACATCGAAATGCAAAACATGAAAGTGCTTAGCATTTATGTAAACAGCTTTAATACATTTAAAAACAAATATATGTTGAAAAACTAAAAACTAAATTTTGCAAATTAAAAACATAGGGCTGTCAAGTTTAATGAATTAACTCATGTGATTAATACAAAAACTTTGTGCATTTATCATGTATCAACACATACAGTGGGGCAAAAAAGTATTTAGTCAGCCACCGATTGTGCAAGTTCTCCCACTTAAAATGATGACAGAGGTCTATAATTTTCATCATAGGTACACAAGGGCGTAGAATTGTGTAGGGACGCTAGGGACACGTCCCTACCAATATCCAGCCGCTACTGTGTAGTCACTATCAATACAAGCGCTGCCCGTAATGTTTAGTCAATGATTATGGCACAGAAAGGGTTAAATGTCCGTCTCTGCAAAAGTCCCGCCTCTAACCTAAATATCGCTCCTAAATATATCTCCACTCTGAGCTGCTACCTTACCGTGGTAGAGGAGTTTGCGTGTCCCAATGATCCTAGGAGCTATGTTGTCTGGGGGATTTCATGCCCCCTGGTAGGGTCTCCCAAGACAAACAGGTCCTAGGTGAGTGATCAGACAAAGAGCAGCTCAAAGACTTCTATGGAATTACAACAAAATGAACTCAGATTTCCCTCGCCCGGACGCGGGTCACCGGGGCCCCGCTCTGGAGCCAGGCCCGGAGTTGGGGCACGATGGCGAGCACCTGGTAGCCGGGCCTGTCCCCATGGGGCCCGGCCGGGCACAGCCCGAAGAGGCAACGTGGGTCATCCCTCCAATGGGCTCACCACTCATAGGAGGGGCGGTCCGATCCTCGGCTACAGAAGCTAGCTTTTGGGACGTGGAACGTCACCTCACTGGGGGGGGAAGGAGCCTGAGCTAGTCCGCGAGGTAGAGAAGTTCCGGCTGGATATAGTCGGACTCACCTCGACACACAGCAAGGGCTCTGGAACCAGTTCTCTCGAGAGGGACTGGACCCTCTTCCACTCTGGCGTTGCCGGCAGTGAGAGGCGACGGGCTGGGGTGGCAATTCTCGTTTCCCCCCGGCTCAAAGCCTGCACGTTTGAGTTCAACCCAGTGCACGAGAGGGTAGCTTCCCTTCGCCTTCAGGTGGGGGGACTGGTCCTGACTGTTATTTGTGCTTACGCACCAAACAGCAGTTCAGAATACCCACCCTTTTTGGGTACACTCGAGGGAGTACTGGAAAGTGCTCCTCCGGGTGATTCCCTTGTCCTACTGGGGAACTTCAACGCTCATGTTGGCAACGACAGTGAAACCTGGAGAGGCGTGATTGGGAAGAATGGTCGCCCGGATCTAAACCCGAGTGGTGTTTTGTTATTGGACTTTTGTGCTCGTCACGGATTGTCCATAACAAACACAATGTTCAAACATAATGGTGTCCATATGTGCACTTGGCACCAGGACACCCGAGGCCGCAGTTCCATGATCGACTTTGTAGTTGTGTCATCGGATTTGCGGCCTTATGTTTTGGACACTCGGGTTAAGAGAGGGGTGGAGCTTTCTACCGATCACCACCTGGTGGTGAG
>NC_084625.1:22982480-23159980 GCF_033978795.1 Nerophis ophidion | reverse complement strand
TCATGGACGCCCCAGCTTATTTCAGCAAGACAAGTGTTACAAAAGCGTGGCTTCGTAGTAAAAGAGTGCGGGTACTTACCTGGCCCGCCTGCAGTCCAGACATGTCTCCCATCGAAAATGTGTGGCGCATTATGAAACGTAAAATACGACAACAAGACCCCGGACTGTTGAACAACTTAAGCTGTATATCAAGCAAGAATGGTAAATATTTCCACTTTCAAAGCTTCAACAATTGGTTTCCTCAGTTCCCAAACATTTATTGAGTGTTGTTAAAAGAAAAGGTGATGTAACACAGTGGTGAACATGCCCTTTCCCAACTACTTTGGCACGTGTTGCAGCCATGAAATTCTAAGTTAATTATTATTTGCAAAAAAAAAAAAATGTATGAGTTTGAACATAACATATCTTGTCTTTGTAGTGCATTCAACTGAATATGGGTTGAAAAGGATTTGCAAATCATTGTATTCCGTTTATATTTACATCTAACACAATTTCCCTACCCATATTGAAACGGGGTTTGTATATACAGTGGGGCAAAAAAGTATTTAGTCAGCCACCGATTGTGCAAGTTCTCCCACTTAAAATGATGACAGAGGTCTGTAATTTTCATCATTGGTACACTTCAACTGTGAGGGACAGAATGTGAAAAAAAAATTCCGGAATTCACATTGTAGGAATTTTAAAGAATTTATTCGTAAATTATGGTGGAAAATAAGTATTTGGTCAACCATTCAAAGCGCTCACTGATGGAAGGAGGTTTTGGCTCAAAATCTCACGATACATGGCCCCATTCATTCTTTCCTTAACACGGATCAATCGTCATGTCCCCTTAGCAGAAAAACAACCCCAAAGCATAATGTTTCTACACCCATGCTTCACAGTAGGTATGGTGTCCTTGGGATGCAACTCAGTATTCTTCTTCCTCCAAACATGACGAGTTGAGTTTATACCAAAATGGATACATGGATGATACAGCAGAGGATTGGGAGAATGTCATGTGGTCAGATGAAACCAAAATAGAACTTTTTGGTATAAACTCAACTCGTCGTGTTTGGAGGAAGAAGTAGACAATTTAAGACATAAGACAATTTCTCACCTCGGTGGACAATAAAAAGTTATTCTATTCCCATATCAAAATTTAGTTACACTTCCTGTCCGTCACTCTTTATATGTACCGTGTGGAAACTTGGTACAATCCCATACCAGAAAAATCTGATTCGGAATACAAGTACCGTTACACCCATGATAAGCGTGTATGATTCCCTAATAGAGAGGATGAACTCAACAGTCCTGCCACGGAACTCGCCGTAAAGCCTCCATCTGATTGAGTAACGTCTGGTGAGCGTGTTTAGCTTGGTGTCAGACATGCTGAGACCGTACGCCAAATCAAGACAAATAAAACACACTGAAAGTTTTATGGACCCCCTGCCACACATTACTTATACACTTGGGCTGACGCTGGATCAAACCTGACTGGATATAAAACAGTCATAAATAATGTGGGGGCTCTAACTTCAATGAGTTTATTTTGGTAATGCAAAACATAATTTTCAATACTTTTAGGTAGAAAAATCAGAGAATTCAACTTGCAATTCTGTATCTATAAATGCCTCCGCTAATTTCTAAGCGCCACAATCGCAGCGATAATCTGCCAGCAATGCGGTGGTTTAGCAGCCTGACTTCATGTTGCTTTAAAAGACCTGGAAGAAGCAGCTCTGTTCCACCTAAAAGTCCCGCTGTTCCTCTCAAGATAACCTGACCCCCACTGCTTTGTATGTCGTCAAGAGCTGAGGGAAGGGGCACATGACCTTTGACCAGGATTTGAGAAGTCAGAGAGGTCAGAGATTAGTCGGGTATGACACTTTGGTCATGGACTCTCAACAAATCCTTGTTCAGTAGAAAGTGGAGTAGAGGAAAATGCAGTCAAGGAAGCCATCAAGTGGGGAAGATTGATGGGGGTTCAAGTTTAACCTTTAAGAGATCCTCTCATGTTTCCATGTCCAAGCCATTTTGGTTGTTTTAAATTAAATTTGCCAGAAGTAATCACTTTTAAACATTTCAGAAGACTAATTGACATTTATTTGTGACCAAAAAAAGACCTACACAATATTGTATTTAAAACTCCGATTTAATCTTAGCAAACTCATGCAATCTTTTTTGTTACGATTTCAATATAGACTACAGACCAAATTCATTTTCATACTCATCCACAAGATGGCAATACCATTTCCCATTCAGAGCATGCACCAAAATTCTCAGTTTACAATATTTTCTGCGAGAGTGTATTGCTGATGGAAATGGAAGCTTGTATAGCCTTAAAACTGTTGGTCAGATTGACACAATTAAATGCAAACCTCTAGAGGTCCTTAAAAACAGAGACATTTGACAACAAATAAAAGTACCCAATGGCGGATGAAAACAAATATACGTCATGATCCGTGGGCCGGATCATGTTTTTGTATTTTCTGTTAGGTTTGGACTACTTTAGTTCCTGTTTTTGCACCTTCCGGAGTTTGTTTTGGTTGCCATGGTTGCAAATGATGTTTACCTGTCTCTAATTAGTGTTCGGCCGCTCACCTGCTACCCAAGCACTAATCAGAGGCATCATTTAAGCCTGCCATTGCCAGTCAGTCGGCCTGGCGTCATTGATCTTTTCATGCTCTGCTCATGCTGGTATTCTTGCTTTTGCTTTTCTCATGTTTCATGCTATGCAAAGTGAGTTTTTGTTTATTCATGCCATAGTTAGCGACTTTTGTTTCTTGTCCACAGTTTGGTCTAAGTTGTGTTTTCGCCTTGTGCGCCTTTTTGTTTGTTCCTTTTTTTTGGTCAAGATTAAATCATGTTTTTACCTCCAAGCCTTGACCCGTGTAGTCCGTCTGCCTTCCTGGGAGAACGACCCCGCAGCAAGCTGCGACCCCCCCACTGCGACTATATATATGTATATATATATATATATGTTATAAAAAAACAGAAAGCCAGTAGGCCAAATTACGATCTCAACAAATAATTGCATTATTTAATGTGTAGATATTTTTGTTGATGCAAATGTGTTGTTTTTTTGTGTAGCCTTGGCCATTTTTCTTGTTTGTTGGCAAATTAAGGAACCGAGATGCCACTTGTAGAACGCTTCCAAAATAAATATCCTGCTCCCAGTATGTTCATTTAACACAACCAAAATGGCTTGAAAATCAAAAACTGAATGTCATGCTTAGACTTTTGAAGGGTTAAACTGATGCTAATACTCTGACCAGCAGTTTTAAGGCTGTATAAACCCCAATTTCTTATTAGAATATGCTTCAAGATGTTCTATGAGATGTGAATAAAACCCTGGCAGCAACCGAATGCATTGCAATAACAGGCAGATTTTCCCATGTGGCATTTTTTGCACAGTATTAAAATGTATGAGCGTGTAAATAGAAGCAAGCTGGGTTTGCCCTGACCACAATACAGGACCATACTGTGTGCATATGCACAAGAATGACAACACACCTCTGCCGCTGTTCATTAGCAGAAGAAGCAAATGTGCATCTTGGCAGCAAGATGAAATAGCGTACAGGGAGCCAGAAGCGTCCATAACATTAGTCACTGAAGGAAATAAACCATGTCTGCAGAGAAGGTAAAAATGTGCTCTGTTCAACGCCTGCTTCCACACAAACAAGTAATCAAAAACTTGATTTTGGTCGCTGACTCCCCAAGAGCTGCAAACATGATCAGACTTAATTCTATTTATATTTGCATTCTCCTCATGTTTGCTCCACTCAATTCCTGTAAAAGTGCCACAAAAATAATAATATTCACTTTGTAAGAATATAGAGCACTAGTAAAGTAGAATATAGTGCATGAGCTCAGTCACAGTCTCCAACACATACCAATCATTACTGGCAAGTTTGCTCTGGCCATCCACTGGATGGGAGGAGGTTATCAGATATCAGCGCTAGGTTGTGTGAACCGAAGCCCAAGGCAAACACGAAGTGCTTGTTATAGCAAAGAGACTTCATCTATCACCCGCTGCGCTGAAGTAAAGATGGTGAGCTGATAACGGACAGACTGTGTTGTAGTGGGTAAGATTCATAGCCTCACCAAGTTGTTGCAGGATGCGATTACTAACATTCATCATGTCACTAGGTGATGTCGCAAATAATGATTTAGTAAATCCTGCAAATTTTCACCACAATGAGATCACATCTAAGACTGTATCCTAAATAAATGGCACATATGTCCACTACAGAGGACGCTTAAATCACAAAAGTCCACTGCAGAGGACGATGGCTTCAGGATGATATACAACCAAAATTATGTACTAATGTCCACCGTAGGGAACACTGGCTCTCAAGAGTATGTACTGCAAAAAGTATATAAAGTGCAGCCAAAAAGTATTCACACCGCTTCACTTTGTCAAATTTTGTTATGTTACAGCCTTATTCCAAAATTTAATACATTTATTTTTGTCCTCAAAACTCTACAGACAATGGCCTATTATGACAATGTGAAAAGGTTTTTATTTTTTTGCAAATTCTTTGAAAGTAGAAAATGGATGGATGAAAAAAAAACAAATGTACATAAGCATTCACACCTTTTGCTCAATATTTTGTTGATGCATCTTTGGCAGCAATAACAGATTCAATAATTTTTTCAAACGATGCCACAAGCTCGGCACACCCATCGTTGGGTAATTTTGCCCATTCCTCTTTGCTGCACCCCTCAAGCTCCATCAGGTTGGATGGGAAGCGTTAGTTTTCATCCAGGATGCCGCAGTACATTGCTGCATTCATTTTAGTTTAGTCAGAGAGGTGACCAAGAACCTGATTGTCACTCTGTCAGAGTTACAACATTCCTCTGTGGAGAGAGGAGAACCTTACAGACGGACAACCATCTCAGGCACCCATTTCTTAGTTAAAAAAAAAGTTTGCCAAAATGCACCAGAAAGACTCTTAGACAATGAGCAACGACATTTTCTGGTCTGATGAGACAAAGATTGAACTCTTTGGTGTGAATGCCAGGCGTAATGTTTGCAAAAACCAGGCACCGCTCATCACCAGGCCAATAACATCCCTATAGTGAAGCGTGGTGGAGCCAGCATCATGCTGAGGGGATATTTTTCAGTGGCAAAAACTGAGAAACTAATCAGGATAGAGGGAAAGATGAATGCAACAATGTACAGAAATTGAGTAAAGGTGTGAATACTTATGTACAGAACATGTCATTTTTTTTAGTTTTTATGTCTAATAAATTAGCTAATTACTTAAAAAAAATCAGACACTCATTATTAGGCATTTTGACAACAACAATGTATTTATTATATTTTGGAATAACAACAAAATGTGGAAAAGTGTAGAGCAGTGAATACCTTCTGGATGCACTGTCCTAAAATCACAATTGTCTGGGGCTTCACTGATTATTTGATTAGAAAAAAAGCTTCAATGTATATTCTGTTGCCTTGAATAATCGTTGAATAAAAGTAACTAATTAAAAATGATAAACCACACCGCATGGAGCGCCTGGAACTTAATTTCTGCATGACTATAGAGTGCTGATGTGAAAGGTGGAGTGTGGGTGCTATGATCTTTTTAAGTTTTCTTTTAAGAATTCTATTGTATTCTATTAATGCACACAATAAAAGTACAATTTAAATTTCGATGATGTAAATTTATTAGAAAAGAAGTATTAAGGTTCCAGGGAGCAAAAAATCTGTTTATTTCAACTGTTATACTAATACTCATTGAGGCTATAAGGTTTTAATGCGATTGCGCAATTTATCAAACACACTAATCAATAGATTACTCCATTACTAAAATGATCAATAGCTGCAGCCCAACAATTTTCCATAACATTGGACGCTAAAATAAAAAATGTCCACTGCGGAACAATGGCTCACAGGAGGAGATACAGCAGAGAATATCTACAGTACTAAAAATATGTACTGCTAGATTTTGGATTTCGATGGTTTGTCAACAAGTAAGAAAGCAACTATTGTTTTTTTATGAGGTGAATGGCTAAGTCTATTACAAAAATATTGTCTGGAGAGTTTTGAAGTTTGTTATATCCAAGTCAAGACAGGAGGTTATTTTTCTTCTCAGTGTCCAAACCCAAACACATTTGTCCCTTTTTCATCTGTACCTAATCTACAGGCGAACAGAAGGATTGTTTGTGGAACAACATCCGTTCTTTCACTATCACCTTATTCATTGCAAATATTTCAACAAATTGTGTAATTTGAGGTTCCGCGCTAAAGCTGTTGCAGATCCCGCTCCTGAAAGAGATTAAAAGATTGGGTTTTGCGGTCACCCGAGAATAAGTCGTAACACGTGGGCCACACAAAGGGGGCATAATACTACATTTTCACAGAAGACACAGATGACAATCTAATAATTTTCTTAGTGGGGGTGCACCACCAAAATATGGGCCTGATTATTTGCGACCTTTTTTCCTCAGCAAATATCCCCTCCAATGAGAAGCAGACTTGACAAGGTATCAGTGGTGGCTGAACAGCTTTCTGTCATTTTGGCTGAAGCTGCATTGTTTGTTGTGAGAACTTCAGGGGGTACTGGGAAATGAAATGCAAGTGCTTTTAACATTGTCCTGCTTGCCTTCATTTGGAAGGAAAGTGGGAAAAAAAGGCAGCTCACTCATCTTGCAGCTAAATTGGCCATGTCTCATCTCTCAGTACCTACTGTTCTTTGGGTAAATGAAGAAACCAGGTGCAATGGAGGATGCTTAAAGGAGTGGAGATTGGTCAGACATGCTTGGATAGCCTCGGTCAACAAGTTTACCAGAGGCTATGAGTGCACTGCGACTCTCTAAAGATTCCTTTATATACTTCAAGTAAGCAAAGCCCAGCATCTCTTTCAAGAGGGCAAATTGTCCAGATGGCCCCTAACTCAGTAGCCATATTAGCTTTCAAAATGTCCCGGCTTAGTCGCCAGTTAGCATTTACCTGGGGCAGCAGGGCACTTCCCGTTTGATTCCTGCGAAGTTGCTCTGATCTGTCAAGCAGAAAAAATAACCAGAGGCTACTTCAAAGCAGTCCAAAATGCTACCGCCTCACGCAGCTTAACAGCAGTCTTTGTATGAAAATTGCTTTCATTAACATCAGCGAGATGAGAGAAAAACATGTTGACAAGAACAAAACGTCTGCAACAACTCATCTAACTTTATGAAAATATTTTGTGTCTACTATGACATATTTGTACCTCACCAAACGGCTAATGTAGTCTCTGTAGATTCACGACATCAGCATCCTGCTGATCTAGTTATGGGGTCTACAACAAAAAAAACTCCTCTACACAATAGGACTGTTTTGCTGTTTTTAAAGACCTATCATAAAATGCTAGTAATTTTTTTAACCTTTATTTACTCAAGAAAGTCCCAATGAGATTAAGAATCTCGTTTTCAAGGGAGTCCTGCACATCCATACAGCAGTGTAGTTGCCACTTGGAGCAAAGTGGGTAAAGTGTCTTGCCCAAGACACAACGGTCGTGACAAGGATGGAGGAATCTAGAAAATCGAACCTGGAACCCTCAAGTTACTGGCATAGCCGCTGTTTGATCCGAGCCAAGCTGTCTCCAAATAGATCCTATAAGTACAGTACAGTACTGCTAATAACGCAAATAATGAATGCACCAATAAGAAGGCTCCAAAAATGGTAATTTTTTCAGTTACGTATAATATTGTACATACAACATTTACACAAAATCAGGTCTTGTCAAATCATGTACTTGCCGGAAAAAGTTGGGTGAATTTAACTGTGAAACAGAGCCCTCTGCTGGATTCATAGTTGGAGACTTTTTCTGCTGCAGATAGCGCTATTCGCTACTGCGAATTTAAGTTACCATAAAAAATTTTTAATTAAATAAAAATACTGAAAAATTAACTACAATTTAAAGCTGAGAAATGAAAATTCTGAAACTGTAAATAGGCAGGGATCTACTTAATATGAAAAGAGCTCACTGCTGTATTTAAAGGCCTACTGAAACCCACTACTACCCAGCACGCAGTCTGATAGTTTATACATCAATGATGAAATATTAACATTGCAACACATGCCAATACGGCCTTTTAAGGTTATTAAATTCCATCCATTTTCTACCGCTTATTCCCTTTCGGGGTCACGGGGGGCGCTGGCGGCTATCTCATCTGTGTTGGCCCCGCGATGAGGTGGCGACTTGTCCAGGGTGTACCCCGCCTTCCGCCCGATTGTAGCTGAGATAGGATATTAAATTGCAATTTTAAATTTCTTCCTGAAAACGTCGCGTAATGATGACGTGTATGCGTGACGTCACGGACGGTTAGGAAATATGAGCGCTGCACACACACACACAGCTGAAAGTCGTCTGCTTTAAATGCATAATTACACAGTATTTTGGAGAACTGTGTTGCTGAATCTTTTGCAATTTGTTCAATTAATATTGGAGAAGTCAAAGTAGGAAGATGGAGTTGGGAAGCTTTAGCCTTTAGCCACACAAACACACAGTGATTCCTTGTTTAAAATTCCCGGAGGTGAAACTTTACTATGGATCACAGCGGTCAAGCGAACATGGATCCCGACCGAATATCAACCAGCAGGTTTCGGTGAGAAAATTGTGGTAAAAAGTCGCTTCTTACCGGAGATCAGCTTAGCTTGCGCCGTCCATACAGCTGCCGCCGACTTCCCTGAGACACTGGCGTCAAGACACCCGTGGACACACACCTCCGACTGTCAGGTACTGTTAAACTCACTAAAACACTAGCAACACAATAGAAAGATAAGGGATTTCCCAGAATTATCCTAGTAAATGTGTCAAAAAACATCTGAATCCGTCACAATGTAATCGCGTTGTTTTGTTGTTTTCTGTTCTATTCCGTCGCTATCAATATCCTCAAACACGAATCTTTCATCCTTGCTCAAATCAATGGGGAAATTGTCGTTTTCTCGGCCCGAATAGCTGTTTTTGTTGGAGACTCCCATTAAAAACAATGTGAATATGTGAGGAGCCATCAACATGTGACGTCATCGTCTGCGACTTCCGGTAAAGGCAGGGCTTTTCTGTTAGCACCAAAAGTTGCAAACTTTATCGTGGATGTTCTCTACTAAATCCTTTCAGCAAAAATATGGCAACATCGCGAAATGATCAAGTACGACACATAAAATGGACCTGCTATCCCCGTTTGAATAAGAAAATCAAATGTCAGTAGGCCTTCAAGGATTTATGCAAAAACAGTCTATTAAAGGGGAACTATGATACATTTAGTAATTCCTGACTTATTTTGTTGTTACAATGTTGGATACTTGCGTTAAACAATGCCAAAGCATGACATAATAAAGTTGATACATTTGGAGTGCATCTGCTGTTTTTAGGAATCTGACACAAAAATGTTGGTCAAAAATCCTCAATATGACAAGTGTTCTTCTGTTATTAGGAATGTGCTGTAAAGATATTAATCATATGTCCTCTACAGGACAGGAATGTTTTGATGTTTTTTAGGAATCTACTGCAAAAATGTTAGTTTAGAACTGAACTCAGTCAGGTGTTATTCACATGTCGGTTTTGGCTGGTGGGCCGCCAGTTAAAGGCTTTGTCTTAAAGGTGTTGCAAAGAGTCCAGAGGGAGTCCAGGAGGAAAAGGGATGTCTTGTGTTTGCTTGATAAATTGCACACACATGCTCTTCTTACATTGCAGGGGAAGAACGATAAATAGAGAAGACAAAAGCATTCAAGTAACAGGAAAACATCAAAAAGGCGCAAAGACACATTGAAAAGCTCTCGATTGCAGGGGCTAATTCAAAACACATAAAGTTGGAATGTGAAATTATGGGTCAGCTGCTCATTCGCGCCCTTCAGGTTGGCCCAGAGAAGTGTTCCAGCTGTAGCCAGGCTGCAACAACACACCCAAAATCCCTGTCAAGCATATATAGGAGCATGGATAAGATTAGACGTTATACATTGGAGGAGATGGGAGGTATTTTATCACGTTTGACGCTTGCAAAGAGGGATTGGAGTAACCCAATCTCAAGAAACAGTTCATTATCAGAGAGGGAATCAGACCCTCTAAAGTGAGCAGCCATTTCTGCTTCGACAAACTGTCCAAATATGAAGAGTTGTACAGCCTTTACACCAGCACTAGTCAACTGGTGGCCCGTGGGCCAACTCTGGCTCAGTTCAGTTTTAAACTTTGGGGCAACAAACATATTTGCTAAACACAGCTCTTGTCATTTAGAGGAACTCTGACTAGCATTTTTGGCTGTAGGACTGGGCTATTCAACTGGCGACTTGGGGGTTCAATTCCCGCACAATAAATACCGACTGGCCTGCCAGTTTATTTAAAAAAAACATGGAAAAGACTAAGATTTTTGCAGCAGATTCCTAAAAAAACTGAAGAATGCTGTCATTCACAAAACCAGAGATTTCCGATAATGGCTTTTTTGCAGATGTCCGATATTGTCCAACTTTTACTTACCGTTTCCGATATCAACAAATACCGATAAATACAGTCGTGGCATCAACACATTATTATGCCTAATTTTGTTGTGATGCCCTGTTGGATGCATTAAACAATGTGACAAAGTATTCCAAAATAAATCAACTCAAGTTATGGAAAAAAGTGCCAACATGGCACTGCCATATTTATTATTAAAGTCACAAAGTGCATTATTTTTTTTAACATGCCTAAAACAGCAGCTTGGAATTTCAGGCATGCTCTCCCTGAGATAATCCTGATACCCAATACAACTATGGGAAATACTATACTTCGACTTTCACAAAGTGCATTTTTTTTTTCAAACATGCCTCAAAACAACAGCTACAAAAACAATGAAGTCACACAGCTTCAGTCCAGAGTATACTAGAGTAATAAAGTAAAAAATAACATAGTCTTCCTTTAGTGCAAGACTGCCAGGTATACTGTATAACAGCAAATTATAAACTGGGCTAAATCTGCCCTGCTCTAACGTATTTGTATGAGTAACACAAATGCGCTGCAAGCTAGTGGTGAGTGCTTGAAGTGGCCTACCAGTCAGCCAGAGCTTCTGAAATGATGCGTTGAGACAGGGCACCTGCGTTCACTGCAAGATGCAAAGTGTGCGCAATGCAAGGCAGACTAGCCACACAAAACTCCACCGTAGCTTTTGCCATACTGTGTGCATTGCCCCTGACCACAACGTGGGCTTTTGCCTTGGGGTGGTTTTTGTTGTATTTTTGTTTTTTCTCGGCGGAATCTTTAAGCGACAACTGTTTGGTACTACTTTTTTTCGGTGTTTGCTTTTCATCCATCTTCCGCTTGTATTCATCGTGTATCTCTTTATGATTCTTGAAGAGGTGGGAGATCAAATTGCTCGTATTAAAGGAAGACATCTTGGCTCCTCCTCGCATAACCAACTTTTTGCAGTCATTGCAAATTGCCAGCTTTTTATCCATCAGACACACTTTAAAATAATCCCAAACCATGGACAAGGTGTCGTTAGTCAGTCACCTAGCGAGATCGCTTGTTATCCACTTGTTAGCAACACGTTCTTGTTGTTGTTATGCTCCGCTCGCAGCGGTTTGATGAGGTCATCAAGCGTCACCAGTAAACCTCTCATGCTGCAGTCGTGCTGCAACTTCTGTGTTGTGTGTGGGAGAGGGGAGAGGGGAGAGGGGAGAGGCTGCTGACTGGGAGACGTAACTGCTCTGTACTTTTTCCTATGTCCGTGTACCGCTCCATACACCGGCGTTTTAAAAAGTCATTAATTTTACTTTTTGAAACCAATACCGATAATTTCCAATAGTACTTTTTAAAGCATTTGGACATCTCTTCCCAAAACCAGTGAATTTGGCACGTTGTGTAATTTGTAAACAAAAACAGAATACAATGATTTGCAAATCCTTTTCAACTTACATTCAATTGAATAAACTGCAAAGACAAGATATTTAATGTTCGAACTGAGAACCTTTTTTTTTTTTGCAAATAATCATGTGCAAAAGAGTTGGCACATGGGCATTTTTACCACTGTGTTACATGGCATTTCCTTTTGACAACACTCAGTAAACGTTTGGGAACTGAGGAGAACAATTTTTGAAGCTTTTCAGGTGGAATTATTTCCCATTCTCGCTTGATGTACTGCTTAAGTTGTTCAACAGTCCGGGGTCTCTGTTGTGGTATTTTAGGTTTCATATTGCGCCAAACATTTTCAATGAGAGACAGGTCTGGACTACGGTCAGGCCAGTCTAGTACCCACACTGTAACTATGAAGACACGCTGTTGTAACACGTGGCTTGGCATTGTCTTGCTGAAATAAGCGGGGACGTCCATGATAATGTTGCTTGGATGGCAACATATGTTGCTACAAAACATGTATGTGCTTTTAGCATTAATGGTGCCTTCACAGATGTGTAAGTTACACATGCCTTGGGCTCTAATACACCCCCATACCATCACAGAGGGTGGCTTTTGAACTTTGAGCCTATAACAATCCGGATGGTTATTTTCCTCTTTGTTCCGGAAGACACCACGTCCACAGTTTCCAAAAACCTTTTAAAATGTGGACACATTAGACAACAGAAATCTTTTACACATTGCATCAGTCCATCTTAGATGAGCTTGGGCCCAGCAGAGCCGGCGGCGTTTCTGGGTGTTGTTGATAAAATGGCTTTCGCTTTGAACAGTAGCGTTTTGATTTGCACCTACAGGTATAGTGACAAACTGTAGTTACTGACAGTGGTTTTCTTAAGTGTTCCTGAGCCCATGTGGTAAAATCCTTTACACACTGATTTCGTTTTTTGATGCAGAACCACCTGAGGAATCGAAGGTTACGGGCTTTCAATGTTGGTTTTTAGCCTTGCTGCTTACGTGCATTGATTTCTCCAGATTCTCTGAACCTTTTGATGATATTACGGACCGTAGATGGTGAAATCTCTAAATTCTTTGCAATTGCTGATTGAGAAATGTTCTTTAACAATTTGCTCACGCATTTGTTCATAAAGTGGTGAACCTTGCCCTATCCTTGTTTGTGAATGACTAAGTATTTCTTGGAAGCTGCTTGTATATCCAATCATGGCACCCACCTGTTCCCAATTATGCTGTTCACCTGTGGGATGTTCCAAAAGGGTGTTTGATGAGCATTCCTTAACTTTCTCAGTCTTTTTTGCCACATGTGTCAGCTTTTTTGAAACATGTTGCAGGCATCAAATTCCAAATGAGCTAATATTTGCAAAAAATAAAGTTTCCAGTTTGAAAATTAAGTATCTTGTCTTTGCAGTCTATTCAAATGAATATACCGTATTTCCTTGAATTGCCGCAGGGCATATAGTATGCGCATGCCTTGAATTACTGCCGGGTCAAACTCGCTTCCCAAAATAATTAGCGCATGCTTAGTATTACTGCCTGGTCAAACTCGTGACGTCACGAGTGACACTTCACCTGTCATAATTTTCAAAATGGAGGAAGCTGATTTAAATACCGGTAATTTGTAATCGCATAAAGGGAAGAAGATTCAGCTGTATTCAGTAGGATTTAAGGTCCAAGCTTACATCACACTCAAATTTTTACTGCATACCTTTGGTAAGTGCCGGAGTGAGAATATGTTTTAAAATAATTAGTGCATGCTTACTTTTACCGCATGCCTTTGGTAAGCGCAGGAGTGAGAAGAGGTTTTAAATTAATTAGCGCCCCGGCGGCAATTCAAGGAAATACGGTAGGTTGAAAATAATTAGCAAATCATTGTATTCTGTTTTTATTTATGATTTACACAACGTGCCGATTTCACATCCATCCATTTCCTACCACTCATTCGCTATGGGGGCGCTGGTGCCTATTATATTGATTTAGTTGATTGATTTATATTAATTTAGTTTTTAAAACAGCAGTTTATTCCTGCTTCTATAGGATATTCGTTATATTTTGCAAGAGGGCTTCAAAAACAGCAGAGTTCTCCTTTCTTAGACTGGATCTTTGAGAAGTTGTTTTGCAATACGGCTTGAAAAGCAGATCATTTCAATTCTATAACGGATCTTTGACTTGCTGTTTTTGACACTGCTGTCATTTAGATAACTTTTTAACAGCATTTTGTTACATTTATTTGAATAGCTGTGATTTATATAGAAAAAAGATTCAATGCTTACAAGAAAACTGTTTCCTCCTAATTTCTTTCAGTCCATATGAGATGCTTGGTAATCCGAAGTGCAAAGCAAAATTTATTTCAGCAGATTTGACAGATAACAGGTTTCACTTAAGGCTACTCCTCCATCATAGCTCGCAGGGTTACACGTGGCACCAGAAGACATTAAACTCATATGTCTGGCTTTCTATGGATGCATTTAGGTAGGATGGTTGGCTCGTGTTACCTGGCTCTGCTGGAGCTGACCTGAATGGGAGCCAAAGGTTAAGGAACCATCTGGGAGGTGCAACTTGAATCAAGGGAGGTGAGGAACAGTGGAGCCTGGTTAGGACACTGTTTATTTGCAGATAGAACTCTCAACTGAACTAAACTTCTTGGGTAAACAAACCAATTAAGTGACTTAAACAGTCCCTTCTAAGGAGAAGACTGTCAGCCAAAAAGGTACAATTTGACAGATCTTCCACCTGATGCTCCAACAAGTATGGAACCACTGCTCTGCGGGATGCACTGAATAGACAAGCCACCAGTAGAAGCCGAAGACTTGTCTCCAGTTGGTAAGAATGGTTTGGATGTGTTCTAATGACAGCTACTAGAAACACAAGCCTCACAGATGCGGCGCTCACTGAAAAACATGAGATTAGAATACCATCTGCTCACTGCGTCTCCCTCGGACCATTCATCAAACTCCCTATCGCCACGTCATTGCAGTGGGAGATAATATTCCCATCACATCGTTAAGCCGACAGACCTGTCATCTGTGTCTAAAGGCAGTTTGTGGCGTCCCATGTTTATTGACTCATTTGTAACGCTTAAATATATTTTATGACCAAGACTTTTAGTCACAAATTCTAAATCAAGGGAAGACATTGATGTTTTAGAATTGGAAGACAGCTATAAATTGGCTGTCCAAATGTGTCATTTGTGGCGCCCCCTATTGGTTTTGGTCAAAATGCTTCAATATAAAAGCTGGCATTTGTGAAATACAGATATCCACAAAGGTTTTACTGGACAAATTATCAGTGAATTATGGCGAATTAAAGGCCTGCTGAAATTAGATTTTCTTATTTAAACGGGGATAGCAGGTCCATTCTATGTGTCATACTTGATCATTTCGCGATATTGCCATATTTTTGCTTTTAAGGATTTAGTAGAGAACATCGACAATAGAGTTCGCAACTTTTGGTGCTGATAAAAAAGCCCTGCCTTTACTGGAAGTCGCAGACGATGACGTCACAAGGGTGAGGGCTCCTCACGTCCTCACATTGTTTATAATGGGAGTCTCCAGCAGCAAGAGCTATTCGGACCCCATTAATTTGAGCGAGGATGAAAGATTTGTGGATGATGATATTGATAACGAAGGACTAGAAAAAGAAAAAAAAAACGCGATATCATTGGGACAGATTTAGATGTTTTTAGACACATTTACTACGATAATTCTGGGAAATCCCTTATCTTTCTATTGTGTTGCTACTGTTTTAGTGAGATTAAATAGTACCTGATAGTCGGAGGGGTGTGTCCACGGGTGTCTTGAGGCCAGTGTCTGAGGGAAGTAACGGCAGATACAAGGACGGCGCAGACTCCACAGATCTCTGGTAAGAGGCGACTTTTTAACACAATTTTCTCACCGAAACCTGCCGGTTGACAAGTGGTTGGGAACCATGTTTGCTTGACCGCTCTGATCCATAGTAAAGCTTCACCTCCGGGAATTTTAAACAAGGAATCACCGTGTGTTTGTGTGGCTAAAGGCTAAAGCTTCCCAACTCCATCTTTCTACTTTGACTTCTCCATTATTAATTGAACAAATTGCAAAAGATTCAGCAACACAAATGTCCAGAATACTGTGAAATTGCGCGATGAAAAGAGATGACTTTTAGCCGTAAGTGGTGCTGCGGTAATATTTCCTGATAGTCCGTGACGTCACGCGCACGCGTCATCATTCCGCGACGTTTTCAACAAGAAACTCCGCGGGAAATTTAAAATTGCAATTTAGTAAACTAAACCGGCCGTATTGGCATGTTTTGCAATGTTAATATTTCATCATTGATATATAAACTATCAGACTGCCTTTAAATAGGTATTCCTAAAACAACATTTTGCATGAGGTCAGCAATGTTTTTCAACTAACTTTGCTCAAATCTTGCACACAAGAGCTTGTGAATTCGCTAAAAGTATGTTCCAAATTTGTTACAATAGGTGTTTTGTAGAGTGAGAGACAGTCGGTCCCAATTTTAGTGTAAAAAAACAGTGCCAATGTGTGGTGCGTTTGTCAGAAAAATAATACCACAGATAAAACAATAGGGGTGAATGTTTTAACACATTTTCACACTTTTGTGTGCAACGGTACAGGAGTAGAAGAGTTAAGAGTATTTTGAGTATTTAGCTAGGAAACGTGACTGGAAGTTTACTCTCAACATCTCTATTCCAAACACTAACTAAACTACTGCGCGCGGAATTTCTAATTTGTAAGTCCAGCATACCCAGTGATTTACGACACAGAGATTCTAGGACAAGTAGCAACCTTGTTCTGCTTGTTACTGAAAAAGAAGGGGCCTATGGGCCTCAGCTGAAGTGCAAAATGTCCAAAAACGACATCCATCTCCCTCCCATCAAAGACAGAAATATTTCAGTTAGGAAGTGTGAGCGAATTGGTGGGGGGGTGGGGTGAGTGAATACGAGGCATTAAGAAAGCCGGTATTGTTCGGATAAACAAAACTTGCCTCTTTCCATCTTGTCGTAGATTCCTCTGGGTGAATTAGTATCTGGTGGTCAGTCGTTAATCGCCCATTACTAGAAATTTATGAGAAAATGTAAACTATTTCCTCCAGCCATTGGACAAATGGTTCCTTTTTCAAACTAATACTCAATTTAGTGGTTGGCACGGGAGAATAGCAGCTGGGATATGTACTGCAATGTCATACAATAAACGAAAGGCTTTATCCGTAGTCCCTGAAAGAGACAGCATGTTCTTTTTAGAATCTGTTTACAAACCCCGTTTCCATATGAGTTGGGAAATTGTGTTAGATGTAAAAATAAACGGAATAGAATGATTTGCAAATCCTTTTCAACCCATATTCAATTGAATGCACTACAAAGACAAGATATTTGATGTTCAAACTCATAAACTTTATTTTTTTTCTCCAAATAATAATTAATTTAGAATTTCATTGCTGCAACACGTGCCAAAGTAGTTAGGAAAGGGCATGTCCACTAATGTGTTACATCACATTTTCTTTTAACAACACTCAATAAACGTTTGGGAACTGAGGAAACTAATTGTTGAAGCTTTGATAGTGGAATTCTTTCTTGTTTTATGTAGAGCTTTAGTCGTTCAACGGTCTGGGGTCTCCGCTGTCGTATTTTACGCTTCATAATGCGCCACACATTTTCGATGGGAGACATGTCTGGACTGCAGGCAGGCCAGGAAACTACCCGCACTCTTTTACTACGAAGCCACGTTGTTGTAACACGTGGCTTGGCATTGTTTTGCTGAAATAAGCAGGGACGTACATGATAACGTTGCTTGGATGGCAGCATATATTGCTCCAAAACCTGTATGTACCTTTCAGCATTAATAGTGCCTTCACAGATGTGTAAGTTACACATGCCTTGGGCACTAGTACACCCCCATACCATCACAGATGCTGGCTTTTGAACTTTTCGCCTATAACAATCCAGACGGTTATTTTTCCTCTTTGTTCTGGAGGACACCACGTCCACAGTTTCCAAATATAATTTGAAATGTGGACTAGTCAGACCACAGAACACTTTTCCACTTTGCATCAGTCCATCTTAGATGAGCTCGGCGGCGTTCCTTGGTGCAGTTGATAAATGGCTTTCGCTTTGCATAGTAGAGTTTTAACTTGCACTTACAGATGTAGGGACCAACTGTAGTTACTGACAGTGGTTTTATGAAGTGTTCCTGAGCCCATGTGGTCATATCCATTACACACTGATGTCGGTTGTTGATGCAGTACTGCCTGAGGGATCAAAAGTCCATAATATCATTGTCTACGTGCAGTGATTTCTCCAGATTCTCTGAATTTTTTGATGATTTTACGAACCGTAGATGGTAAAATCCCTAAATTCCTTGCAATAGCTCGTTGAGAAATGTTGTTCTAAAACTGTTCGACAATTTGCTTATAAAGTGGTGACACTCACCCCATCCTTGTTTGTGAATTACTTAGCATTTCATGGAAGCTGCTTTTATACCCAATCATGGCACCCACCTGTTCCCAATTAGCCTGCACACCTGTGGGATGTTCCATATAAGTGTTTGATGAGCATTCCTCAACTTTATCAGTATTTATTGTCACCTTTCCCAACTTCTTTGTCACGTGTTGCTGGCATCAAATTCTAAAGTTAATGATTATTTGCAAAAAAAAAAAGTTTATCAGTTTGAACATTAAATACGTTGTCTTTGTAGCATATTCAACTGAATATGGGTTGAAAATGATTTGCAAATCATTGTATTCTGTTTATATTTACATCTAACACAATTCCCCAACTCATATGGAAACGGGTTTTGTAGTTCACTCTGTGCATTGTTCTCAGCACCTGAGTGTGTTTGTTCAATAACAGAATTTAATGAACACAGTGATAAACAATATTTGTCTTTGTGTGTAGGGGCAACGCTAGCTTACACACACACACACACACACACACACACACACACACACACACACACACACACACACACACGCACACACACACACACACACGCACACAGGATGTGCGGACTGAGCCTCGCTTGTCGCGGCTTGCTAGTGAGAAGCATTGCAAAAGTAGGAAAAAATTGAGAAGAAAAACAAATTATTACAAAGCCAACAGTCCCTGTGAGGGAATATTTCGGCTACAAACCGAATGAGCAATTTGAGCTTAATTGACTCAATTTGGTGTTAAAAGAATGCTGAAATAATTTGTGGAACAAAATATTGTCTAGCAAAGTTTGTTATACAGGAAAAGACAAACTTTGTTAACATGAAGCTTTCTTACCGAGGCTGACGAAAAAACTGGCAGTAAATGGCGACAATGGGGAGACAGCAGCTAACCCAAATATGGTTTGACTGCTTATTGACATGCCACTGCACCATATGGCTTGAAATTAGTTTGTTGTTTTACCATTTTGGATGAAAGTCAGAATGATCTCCAACATTTCACAATAATGTATGTAATAGGGTCTATTCCCCTCAATTAGTTGTGTAAGGCAACATTTTGCTTTTCTGAGTTTTATACATCGGTACATGACAATAGCATTGCTGTGACATCTGGACCACACTTTTCCGTAAGGCCTGTCAGAGGTTTGACAGAACAAGTCAGTCCGTGGGTCCCAGTGAAATAAAGAATGGCGATGACCATTTTGCAGGGAACTTGGAGATTGCCGCAATAATACTTTCAAGGCCTTTGTGGGCGGCTTTATGAGCGAGCGAGTGCTGTTGTCTTTACGCAGCGCTGCAAACTTTTAACACCACTTTTCTTGTGGTTTGTCAGTAAAGCGTTTGAAAAGAAAGGAGGGGGGCTCCTCCAGTAATAACTGCACAGTGAAAAATATACACTGAATTTATTGAACTGTGACATTGAAAGGGAGTGAAAGGTGACATGATGAAACCACAGGAGTATTCCCAGCAGGAGTCAAGGCTGTAAACTAAAAGACAAGAGTCACAAGCATCATCAGTGACTAAACAGCTGTCATGGCAGGTTTGTTAAAAGACCGCAGTAGAAGAACAAAAAGCCTGCGCAATGGGAGTACGACTACGTAAACTGGAAACTACTCTCCTGTCATCTGAAAAGTCAATTTTCCCCAATCTTTAACGACAGTATGGCTGGTCTATTAAAAACACTGCAGAGACATCTGGATTAATGCGGTGAAACATCTCATTTGAAAACTGAGGGGATAATCTGGAACCGTCCTTCCTTATACGCTCGTTATTGTGATTTCTTGGTTGTCATCACTGGCGGTTTAGGGCAGCTTTGACAGAATTGAAGAACATTTTCCATCAGTTTGTTAGCTGTATTGTCGAAAACAGAATTTCAGGTACTCTGTTTGGTTTGTATAAAAGAGCCTCTGAAAAACTGATTTATGATGAAAAACAATCAAGACCACGGAGAGAGAGATGGGTAACAAGTGAAGTCCATCATTACCTACATCATTAGCCATTACAAGGCTTTAATGCAGCCATGAGTCACAGCCGTGGTTTGGTGTCTAATAAAAAAATGTTATCGTCCTGTATTTATTAGGACCCTGTGGCAAAAAAAGAACCACACTAAACTGCCCAATAAATGTTTAAGGCTGAAAGAAAATTTAACATGTTGACATTGTTGACATGGATGCTTGAGATAAAGTACAGTAAGACCTGCAAAGTTGGAGGTCTCGTATTCTTCCAAAGGTTTTCCCATGAGAATGTACTGTAGTGGTAACGGTAATTACAATGTTATAAAAATACTTCCAGCTATGAACCAGTAGATCAACCATCCAGCAAATATATGCTTCCCAAAGGAAAAGATGAATCTTGACGTATTCTGGGAATGCCTGAATCAACTTCACCGCCAACATTTTCTCGGCATGAAATATTGCAGTAAATATCAAATTTCCGTTTGTACCATGTATTTTAGGGGTGTAACGATTTGTTTTAACGATTCAATCAGATTACGGAATTTGTGGTTAATCCCAAATGATTCAGTGAGTTAAAATTGATTTAGTAACTTTTAGTAGGCACAATTCAACCAGTGACTGTGAAATAAATAGTGGATACTGGACACTGCAGCTGAATCTATATACATGTCCAGTTATTTATTGTAAAGGAATGGAATATAAATTAATTATGATACAAACAAGAAGGCAAAATGCTTTCTCATCATATTTAAATAAAATGCAACCAACACTTTAGGTTGAAATAACAAGAGGAAACATTTTCTGCACTTATTTTCAACATTCAAGACATTGTAACTAAAAGTACAGTAATCATTATTGTAACAGATTTACCTGATATCGAAAGAGGACTGCACTTTTCTTAAAATGTTTTGCCTATTGTTACCAATCATTATGAAAGACATGACAATACATTTTTTTGATGCATTCTAACTTGTAAATAAAAGTCTGCTTACAGCGGAGCCAACTGTCCTATATTCTGCCCATAAAACCAATAAAATAACCATCCACAAAGTGTCAACAATACTCAATTTACATTAAGGGACTTGGTTAACCAAACCAGACAAACTATAGCTGCACTGTGATCACGAGCTTGTGTGCGTATGTTGACATGATCAACTGCTTCCTCATTTCATTGCTCGCCAAACTTTATTTGTAGATCATAAATCATGCCTCTCACCTAGATAGTGGAAGGACAAAGACGTATTCCGCCGAGTTGGTCCTCTTTGAGAGCAATCCGTAAGTGGCAAGAACGCCACGAAAAGACGCTTGGCTCCACCTCCCTTTTCGACGAGTGAATTATGAATCATTTATCGAAATGGAAATATATTAGCATCTTAGCAGTCAGCATCTTAATGACAGCAGACCTTGTCCAGTAAATCATGTTTTATTACGTTTGTTGGCTCTCATAAAGTCTGCAGTCAGTAAAAATCTGTGATGTTTAAAAAAAGAAGTGGATGTCGTGATACTTCAAATGAGCAAGATATTTAAATATAAAATATTATAAATATGCCTGTTACTACATTACATATATACTCACATCATGTAGATACAAACTTAATGTAGGTATTTGGATGTTTTTAAGGAGCTTTATAGGCAGAATCAGCGGCTCGAATAAGCTCTAATCCAAGCGGCGTTTTGATCGCATTTATTTACCATTTAGAATACATTAAAAGAATACATCCATCGTCATGTCTTTCATAATGATTGTGATTGACAGGCAAAATTACAAAAAAAAGTGCAGTTAACCTCTAATATCCCAAAAAAAAGGCAAAACAACATCTCGCCAGGCTGAATTCACATAAGATTTACCTGAGAAAATAAGTGCAGCTAAATATTTTCAGATTAAACGAGAAGTGGTTTGACCTGCTACTACTCTCATTTTAATAAACACAGATCATCATAAAGACATAATGGAAGTGCCCGAGGTCAAGTTTCAGAGGCACACGGACCAAATGGCCAAGGGTTTAATGAACGAAGTTGAAAATATAAGCCAAAGGTGAGCACTCTTTAAGTCAAAAAATAACTTATTTTACTTTCTATATTATATATACTGGGAGTGTTTATTACACTTCTGTCGCAAGCTGGTCTGTCGCAAATTTACGGATCCGTCACTTCCATTTTGTACTTTTCATACTTTGAGGTTAAAAATTTAGTTGTGGCTTTATATTATTGTGCTGTGTTGTTTTTATTTGTTTTGGCTTTTACAATCGTGCTGTGTTGTACTTATTGATATTGTCCATACTGTAGGTATCAGTCATTTTTGTTTTGATGATGCCACTGACAGGCAGATAGACTTAAAAGGGAACATTATCAACAATTTCAGAAGGGTTAAAACCAATATAAATCAGTTCCCAGTGGCTTATTTTTTTTTTCAAAATTTTAACCAATCCAAGAATATCCCTAAAAAAAAAAAGCTTTAAATTGCCTGATTTTCGTTAACTATGAAGCCACCGTCCATTTTCCTGTGACGTCATCCAGTGATGCCAATACGGATAGCACAGCAAGATAAACCGACATTAGCTAGGATTCAGGGGGATTTTTTCTTTTTTATTTCTTTCCCTTTGTCATTAAAAAGGGAGGTTTTTGTCATGAAAAAGGGAGGTTTTTTTGGTGGGCGCACTAATTGTAAGTGTATCTTGTGTTTTTTATGTTGTTTTAATTAAAAAAAAAACATATATATATAATTTTTTTTTAATAAAAAATAATTAAAATTAATAAAAAATTATTCTGCGGCCCGGTACCAATCGAGCCGCTGCCCGGTGGTTGGGGACCACTGACCTAGGTGACGTCACGTTCTGACGTCATTGCTCCGAGAGCAATAAATAGAAAGGCGTTTAATTTGCCAAAATACACCCATTTAGAGTTCGGAAAATTGGTTAAAAAAATATATAGTCTTTCTTCTGCAACATCAAGGTATATATTGACGCTTACATAGGTCTGGTGATAATGTTCCCCTTTAACGTTTACTGTCCCTTTCATTAAAATTGCTAAACTTCATATAACGTCTGGCCGTTCTTAAATCCAATATATACTATCTATCGGAAGGCAAACTTGCCAGGCACACATTGATTATACTTGAACTATAAATCGATCCATCAATATATATATCGATCAATCATCATCATCATCATCATTTATTTTTATTCCTTTCATGAAAATGCATATATATATATAAGCCACGTACAATTGAGACTTTCATTGTTTTTTTTGTTTCTTATACATTTCCATGATCAGAAAGGAGCAGATGGAATAATAATCTTCTTATATTTATCCGCCCCCTTTTTAACAAAAAATTATTCAATCGTTATACCCCTAATGTGTTTGTAATCAATTCTCGGTTTTGTATTTTTTTCCCTTACTGTATCAAAAAGGAATACACCGTGACTGTATATCTATCCAATGATTAATTACCTAACAACTGCATAGTGGTTAGAGTGTCTGCCCTGTGATCGGTAGGTTGTGAGTTCAAACCCCGGCCGAGTCATACCAAAAACTATAATAATGAGACCCATTACCTCCTTGTTTGGCACTCAGCATCAAGGGTTGGAATTGGGGGGTTGATTCACCAAAAATGATTCCCGTGCTGCTCACTGCTCCCCTCACCTCCCAGGGGGTGATCAAGGGTGATGGGTCAAAGGCAGAGAACAATTTTGCCACACCTAGTGTGCGTGTGACAATCACATTGCGTACTTTAACTTAATAGTCAGCCTCAATTGGGCTTTGTACCACATTGACCCAAATTGTATTTCTCCTTTGAAAAGAGTCTGAAAAAGAGGCGTTGTCTTATATTCTTCAGTTTGACATTAAGAAGTAATTATGTGTACTTGACTGCGCCATTTTATTCATAGTCTTAGTAGTCACTCTAATTGGCATTAACCTCCTGCAGTTATCAAAGGTATCATTAGATTTGGACCTGTTGAGACAGCATGTTTTCTTAAGGAAATGACTCGTAAATTAAAGGAGCTCCCCAACTGGTTGTGAAAAGCCAGACAAGCGCACACAAGGGATCTGCTTGGTGTGGCTAGGGAAAAAAGGCCCAGACAGACTGCAGCAGGACCAATTTAAAACAGTCAGTACCTTGGAAGAGTTAAAGAAAGCAAGGAGGAGCAAAACAAAACATCACAACACACTGGCCGGGTGGGAATGGGGAACTCCAAATGCGACAGATGTCAATACTGATTAGTTTCTGGTGAATAAGTAGACATTAACAACAACTTTTAAAGCATTGTTTCACCACACACAACACAATACAAAATAACATCCCTCGGAATAACAAATCTGTAAGCGGAAACCCCGCATTTCTCCCCACCGTGAATGTTCAATGCAAGACTGACTTTTAACTTTGTTGCATGTGGCTAATAAGGAGAAATCTGGTACCCTGGAGAGGAATGCCGGAAACCTCTATGAAATTGTAAAAACAAAATGTACTCATGAGTTATGCTAGCACTCGGGCTCTTGCGGTAGTCGTACAATGTTTATTGAGGAAAACCAGAATGATACGGCAGATCAGAATGATACATCAGATCCGAAGAATAGTTTGCGTGATGATCAACTCCGGATTCTGAGACGTTGTGCAAAACTGGAAAGCTATCGGAACTCTCCGCAGGTTTCCATGGAATGTAAGGTTTTTACTCAAGCATGAGGAACGAAACAACTGTTTCCAGATGCCTAAATATCATTGAGAGGTTTTGAACCAAAGACATCAAAACCATTTCAGATATTCAAAACCATTTCAGATATAAAAAGACAAAAAATATAAAGTACAGTTTCTACACAAAGCAGAATCAATGCAAGCGCAGCAATGGAAACACAGAAGAAGAGGACAACTAAGCTCAGCCCTGTTACTACATAGTAGCATTCTTACGTCTTAAACCAGGACACAATAACTGCTATCATGCTTAAATCCTTTCGGCCAGGGCCAACCAAACTCCACCTGGGCGTCTTCTCCACCAACATATTGACAAAAAATACCCTATGTCCCCAGAAAATTGTCACATTATATCGGAGGTCTAGCGGTTGAAACATGCAAAACAGTGAACAATTTTCTTTTATGCCTTAGGGTTGTCCCGGTACCAAAATGTATATCGATACTTTTCAATATAAAAGAGGACTACATAAAAAGTCATTATTGTCTTCATTTTAAAAGAAAATCTTATGTTACATTAAACATAACTTTTTTATTTTACTCAAAGAACAATTCTAGAAAGTTGGAATTAAAATTAAATGGCTTTAAACACACTGGGTTTTTCTGATTGCACTCAAAGAACAATTGAAACATTTTCATATTAAATATTGAACATCTTAAAGCATTTTCCACAGTTGGAAAATCGACATCGGATGTTGTGTTTTTGTTGTAATCATTGCATTCTTGCTTGTTCATCCGTGTTTATGGGTGTGTATTTTTGATCCAATTTGAAGCTTAAATATTCTCACATTGTGACATTTGGCTTTAAAATTACATTTTCTTTCTCCAATTTTTTTGCTACTTTGCGACACTTCTCATTGGCGAGTCACGAGTAGGTAGACTGTCTCCGGTTTCTGTGTTTGTGAATCTGGCGCACCACTACCACAACCGAAACAAAGATTGTGAATGATTGAAAAGAGGGCTTACTGTGTTCAGTTAATTCTACTGTTAAATAAATGTGCTGTGGTGATGAGAGCAATGCACAGAGTGAGATATCTTTCTCCTAGAGGCTCAACAATTCTGATTGATCGACATGGCTGTCACTCAAATGCTGGTGATGGCAAAGAACCCCCCGAGACAGAGGTTTTTGCAGTTATTTATTGCACTAATTAAAATTTTAATGTCGATACAATGTCGATGAATCGTGCAGCCCTATTAGGAAAGCTAACACCTATAAGATTGTACGAGGTTAGTCAAAAAAGTAATTGAGTTATTAAGAAAGTGTCCCATGAATGTCCCCCAAAGAGGATAAGAGGCAGTTAGAGGTTTATGGGCAATCCCCCAGGTTCTATGGGAGCATAACAGTTTATTTTACCACTTTCTGTCCCGCCACTCAGACAGACATAAAAACAATTTCAAGACCATCACACAACAAACAAGACATTTAGCAAAACGGTACACACTGTAGGTGCCACACATTAGCAGGTTAATTAGCCAAAACAGGAAGCATCCATCATTAAGGTCTGACTTTATAAAAAGGTGCTTTTTAAATTACTTTTTCTACGCTCACAATGTGATTCGAAGCAGACGGCAGTAAAAAAGTAGACAACAGTATAGGACTATGCTGGCTAGTGTTTGTAGTCTGTATTCCAATCCCTGCAGGGGGAAACACAAGTAAAGACGAAAGTAAAGCTCGAATGAGGTGATGCCAACCATTTTTTTTTCATATTTAGATCATGGTAGAGCAGATGTCGCTGGTCTTAGCTCGGGCCTGCACTTAGCTGCCAAAGACAAAACACAGAGACAACTGAGTGGCAAATTAGCATTTTATAGACGTGGGCTGTAAGGAAGGTACAAGGTAGGAGGGCTGGGGGGAGAGGAAGTGAGAGCTTCGACAAGGGCCGACACACTGACATGTCATTGTCTTTATGCTGCCATAAAGACGTAGCAGGGTGTAATGAAAGAAAATGGACGCCTCCAGAAGGAGGGTGAAGCAAATATTGGTAAGAAGCAGTGAACAAAATATGTCGGAGTAAATGAGCTATGAATGCCAAGCTGGAATGAGGTCATCTCTATTAAAGACATATTTCAGCACAAATGAAATATCCATTAAGACATTTTTCCACAAACAAGTGGATTATTAGTGACAGATGAACTACTTACTTGACTGCAATACTATGCAGACAAATACAGGAGAAAGTACATACACCCTCAGGCTAAATACCATAAAACTAACAAAATGTTCAATGAAGACAGGAAGTAACTGGAATAAAACTCGCCTGAGTGTTAAGTCATCAGCAGGAGCATCTCCATTAAACACGTGAATGTTAAATGGTTTTATAGCAGCCCTGATAACAGCCTGATGAATTTGCAGGTAACAATGGGGAAACTTTTGACCCAAGTAAAATAAACTATCTATTCATGCTTTGTATTTAAAAGCATGTTTATTGGGTTACAGTTCATTTTGGAGTTCAAAACTATATTTAGGGGCATAAAACAGACTAAAAATTAAATGGTATAGCACAAACAAGTGTGAAAATATAGTTTTAGGCCACACCTGATTCTAACGTTTAAGTTACATTATTCCCAGCAATCATTCTGACACATTTAAACAGTAAATAAAATGAAACTTTCAAAATATAAAAATTGGATGAACAATTGCTTTTCTACAGACTTCCACCATGGCTAAATTATGAACAAAATGTAAAATAAAAGCAATTGTGGAGTGTATGTGTGTTTGTTAGTTAGCATGCCACTTCCCGTTTCTTGGAGGATAAACAAATGGGGGGAGCATTAACTAATCTAGGTTGTGAACCATTCCATTCATGCCGTAGTGACAATCTAAAAAAAATCATTCTTGTAATATTCCCATTTCATCTAGATTTTACCAAATATTTAAAGGCTTCTTTCTTGTTCAACTTTAGATTGTCCTATTTTCTGTATGCTGAAATTAAGACAGTTAAAACACACTTAAAATGGCACTCATCTCCTAATTATTCCAAAAAAATCAGGACACAAAGTCCAGGGATGGCATTTTTCCACCATTATGGCCCTCAGCTATGGAACAGTTTTCCGGTGGACCTCAGGGCTGTGGAGAATGTTCATGTTTTTAAGAGCAGGCTTAAGACCCACCTTTTTGTTTTGGCTTTTACCTAATATTTATCAGTTTGGTTGAAGTAATTTGTACTTTACTTTTTATCCTTATAGTTGTACAATATTTTATTTAGTTCTATTTATTTATTATATATTTTCAATTTATTAATTTTTTTAATTTTTTTTATTTTCATATGTCTTACTTGTATTTTATCCTTTATCTCTACTCATGGTTTTTACCAACTTGCAAGTTTTATTATTTTTTCTTTCCAGCATTCATCAGAGGGAGCCATCTGTTTCAGGGGTTATCGGCTGTGCTGTCGGGGCACTTTGTGTCGGTGTCCTGGTGGCCAAGGTCTGATGCCCTCCTGGTGCAGATGGCTCCTGTGATAGTGTTTAACCACATATCTCCTCTGTACTCAGCCATGCATTCATTGGTTGATATAGTTGCATAAGTGTGTATGTGTGGGTGTGTGTCTGTTTGTGTTTGGTATTTGTGTGTCTGTGTGTGTGGGATAATGGGGCATCGAGGTTATTAGGGTATTGTTTTTAAATGTGTGAAGAACTTTGCGTTGCATTTCTATTATGTATGAAAAGGGCTTTATAAATAAAGTTTGATTTCATTTGAGTTTGATTTGTTAAATTAAAATAAATGCCTTCTCATTTAGATGAGCATGAGAGAGACCGAATCTGACTGGCTCCAAGGCAGGCAGTACAAGCTCCAGTTCATGTCTACCGCTAGTCGAATGTGACCGAGCAGCTACTAAGTTTGAGGACAAAAGCTTGCACCCATTTTCCACAAAGATGCTCCTTTTTTGGTGGGTGAAGGTTCAATTGTAGTCAGAGAACATTTGTATGTTTTCCTTACACCAGATTTTCACTCAGTCATTTCCATTGTCCAAGTTAAACTAAAGAAAAAAAGAATATGGTGCAAAAGTCCATTTAATGATAAAACATGAAACTATTATTATAATTTTGATGATCATGGCTTACAGTTTTCGAAACCCAACATTTTCTGAGATTTTCAATTCAGGGTTTTTATTAACTGTAAGCCATACAATTATAACCAATAAAGGATTGACATATCTCACGTTGCATGTAATGAGTTTATATCACATGATACTAAATTTTATATTCTTTTGTAATTTGCACATGATTTATTTCGTTGAATTCTACAGAAGAATGTTTATATATATATATATATATATATATATATATATATATATATATGGCGTGGCGCAGTGGAAGAGTTGCCGTGCGCAACCCAAGGGTCCCTGGTTCAATCCCCACCTAGTACCAACCTCGTCACGTCCATTGTGTCCTGAGCAAGACACCTCACCCTTGCTCTTGATGGGTGCTGGTTAGCGCCTTGCATGGCAGCTCCTGCCATCAGTGTGTGAATGTGTGTGTGAATGGGTAAATGTGGAAGTAGTGTCAAAGCGCTTTGAGTACCTTGAAGGTAGAAAAGCGCTATACAAGTACAACCCATTTATCTTTTTTTTTTTTTTTTTTAAAAGGGTATCTTTTTCTATGCATTGTAGGTGCCTCTTAAAACTTCACTGTAGGCTTCGTAAGGTTGTGTTACCTGTAAACTATCCGTTTATACCATTTATTTTCTAACGCTTGTCCCTATTGGGTCTGCGGGGGGGTGCTAGAGCCTTACTCAGATGCATTTGGGCGGAAGGTTTTTACACCCTGGACAAGTCGCCACCTCATCACAGGGCCAACACAGATAGACAGACAACATTCACACTCACATTCACATACTAGGGCCAAATTAGTGTTGCCAATCAACCTATCCTCAGGTGCATGTCTTTGGAGGTGAGAGGAAGCCGGGGTACCCGGAGGGAACCCACGCAGTCACGGGGTGAACATGCAAACTCCATAGAGAGAGACCCCGAGCCCGGGGATTGAACCCAGCACCTTTGTATTGTGCACTAACCAAACAAGAATAATGCTAATCCACCTTTTTGTTTGTTTTTTCAAAATAATCAATGGGAGAACCAATAAAGAACCGTAACATTCCGCATATTTGAAAGTGTAATCGGAACCGGAAAAATCTTGTCAATTTATGGATGTAATAAAAGACAATAAGGCACTTGTTTGAATATTGTGCTGATATTGTTACACTGTTAACAACACTCACTATAATTAATTAGAAAATGTAAAGTTAAAACATATGATCCGTATCGGCCAGTTTCACTGATGGAAAATCAGTATCTTAAACGGCAGCATAAAATACTGATCGGAACATCCCTATATACAATGTAACATTAAGGAGGACAACACAAATGTAAGCAACAGTAGCATTTCCTAACGCATGTCCCTATTGGGGTTGCAGGGGATGCTGGAGCCTGTCTCAGCTGCATTTGGGCGTAAGGTGGTGTACACCCTGGACAAGTCGCCACCTCATCACAGGGCCAACACAGACAGACAAAATTCACACTCACATTCGCACACTAGGGCCAATTTAGTATTGTCAGTCAACCTATCCCCAGGTTCATGTTTTTGGAGGTGGGAGGAAGCCAGGGTTCCTGGAGGGAACCCACGCAGTCACGGGGTGAACATGCAAACTCCATACAGAGAGACCCCGAGCACGGGGATCGAACCCAGGACCTTTGTATTGTGCATTAACCAAACAAAAATAATGCTAATCCACCTTTTTGTTTTTTGTTTCAAAATAATCAATGGGAGAACCAATAAAGAACCGTATCATTCCGCATATTTGAAAGTGTAATCGGAACTGGAAAAATCTTATCAATTTATGGATGTAATGAAACATAAGGGACTTGTTTGAATATTGTGCTGATATTGTTACACTGTTAACAACACTCACCATAATTATTTAGAAAAATGTGCAGTTAAAACATATGATCCGTATCAGCCAGTTTCACTGAAGGGAAAATCAGTATCGTAAACGGCAGCATAAAATACTGATTGGAACATCCCTATACACAATGTAACATTAAGGAGGACAACACAAATGTAAGCAACAGTAGCATAATTACAATGCTAACGTTATACTCATTATTTTGCAGAAACCTCATTTGCTGAACAACAAAATAATCAAACTCACAGCTCCCTTGTCTGTAGTTGACGGAATGTTGGCTGAGCTCCAGGCTTTAAGATGTGTAGCGAAGACTTTGGAGCGGGTCACAGGGGGTCTTGCCCATGAGGAAGGTGGGTTGTCCTTCATGACGTCATAAAAACCTGGGAAAAAGGCAATCGTTTGGGTGCCTCGTCCATGAGAGTTAAAATACAAGAGATTAGGGCTGGGCGATATATCGATGTATGCAATATATATCGCGGGTTTGTCTGTGCGTTATAGAAAATGACTATATCGTGATATTCGAGTATACGTTCTCAGGCAGTTGCTTTTAGCTGCGGGCATTACACTGCAGGCTCTTCTCACTCTGTTGTCTCTCCTTCTCACAGACAAGCGCACCTTCTTACACATGTCACATACTGTCACGTCATACGTCACATACGTATACGCCCTCGCGGAGCAGAGAGGTAAAAGCATGGGTAACGTTAGCTGTGATGCTAGCGATAATACGAGAGAAAGAAGGTGCGAATCTGGTAACAAATGAAGGAATAATTATTTCCCGAAGAAAAACATCCATCGTCTGGCGGTGGTTTGGCTTCAAGCGGGAATATGTCGAACAAATAACCGTAATTTGTCAAGTGTGATGCTAAAGCGTTGCTACCAAAAGTAGCTTTACTGCTAATAAGTAGCATCATTTGAATTGTCACCCGCTAGAGAATGAAGAGTTTTTACTCCGCATGTCAATATACCCATATGCCATATGCCACAAAATCATGCACAAAAGTGTGCTTTGTTTGTTTTGAACTATTGTAGTGGCGTTCTGTGCAAAAACTGCACTTTAATTTAGTGTTGTTTTGATATGTCATCTTCGTGACATCTTGCACAAAAATGCACTAATAGCTTGTTTTAAAATGTCTCTGACAATGTTTCTGTTTTGAAATGACATGAATGTTTGTGCCACTGCTTAATAACTGTTTAATAAATACAGTTCTGGTCAATTGACTTAGTAGTGATTTCCCTCTCTACATGAAAGTTTAAAATGAGCATAGACACATGGAATCATCATACTGCTGTGAATATATGCATCAAGTGTTAATTCTAGGCTTAGGCAAAATATTGAGATTTATATCGTGTATCGCGATATGGGCTAATAATATCGAAAGATTAAAAAAAGGCCATATCGTCCAGCCCTACAAGAGATAGATTTTTCCCCAGTTTGGTGCTTGTAAACAGGCTCTAGGTATCCAAATTACTGTTAGAACATCATTAAAAAGTCACATTTTGCATAATAGGAGACCTTTAAGAAACTTCTTTAGGTGTATATTTTGAAAACAATCCCTCCTAAAAGAGCAGTTTAAGGGTGACTTGACTTCTCGACAGTCCTTGTGCATACAACTGTTACACGTTTGCACACACTTACACATTCACATACACACCCACACAGCAAGAGAAACCCTCTCTGAGGAAACTGTGTTAATATAAATTGTCTTTGAATTTAAAGAAGACCAAAATAATGCTCTTTAGCAATCGCAAAAGTAATATACCGAACAGGATTGTTATTGATGATACACCAATAGAATATGTTCATCAAAATTCTTTCTTAGGAGTAGTAATAGATGAAAATATCTTATGGAAGCCTCATATAAGTTACCTGAGGAAAAAAGTTGCTAAATGTATTGGAATGATGAGGAGATCATGTCATTTATTGAACACCAATGCTCTGCTGTTATTATATCATTCATTTATCATGTCATATTTAACCTATTGTGTTGAAGTCTGAGGAAATTGTTATAAATCACATCTACAACCTTTAGTCACTCTGCAGAAAAAGGCCATCAGGATTGTTTCCAATGTTCACTACGGACATCATTCAAATCCACTATTTATGAACTTAAAGCAACTTAACTGAACGATGTGATCAATTATAAAACTGCTCAAATTATGTTTAGAGCTTCCCAAAACTCTCTACCATCCAATATACAGAACCTATTCCATGACAGAGATGATCACCATAGTTACAGTTTAAGAGGAAACAACAAACTATATTTGCCTAAATTTAGAACCACTTTAAAATCAATGTGCATTTCAGTGCGTGGAGTCGGTCTGTGGAACAACTTAGGGGACGAGTTAAAAACGTGTTCTAGCATGATTCAATTTAAAACACTGTTTAAAAAAGAAGTACTGAAGAAGTACGATGAGGAATGAGAGTGATGCCCTCAGCACAGAGCGATGGAAGAGAGGTGTATGGTCGGAGAGTGTTTGGGCCCGTGTGTGTGTGTGTGTGTGTGTGTGCATGTGTGTTTTGTCTTGTCTTGTCTTGTCTCATGGTATTGTTAGTGTACAGGAGTTTTTCTTGTTTTGTTTATAGAGTATTGTTTTTGTATTATATTGTTTATGTCAAATGTGGAATGAGCGAGAGGGGTTGGGCTATTATAAGCAGCTGCTTCATCCAACCCTTTTTCAAGCCTTGCATAAATATCTTTGCCAACATGTAAAAAAAACAAAAACTGTGTTTAGTTGTACTGTGCAGGTTTGAAATAAATATTTCAATTCAATTCAATTCAATATAAATCGTGGAGGACGAGTGCCTGTTGAACTCAACACACCCGTCCGGCTTCCTCTATGAAGGCTCTCCAAAAAAATGAAGGTAAACAAAAGCAAAGGCAAGGATCAGTGTGACTTAACACACACACACACATCTGAGCAACCCTTCATGCCCATCCTCCGACATCCTCATCATCTTCCCCCGCACAGTCTGTTTTCCCGCACTTTGCGAGGCATGTAAACAAAATGCACCAACACCATGTGTCACCCCTACACACACACACACACACACACACACACACACACACACACACACGCGCACACTCACTGCTATCTAAATTCAAATCATCAGCGGCAGTTTGCATATCACTCAATATCATTTACTATCAGCCTGCTTCTTCCTTGTTCCCATTCTCTCCTCCTTGGCCGACAGGTCCTCTATCTCCAGGCCAGCTGGAGGAGGTGGTGGAGTAGAATGAGGAGGAAGCAGCATGTTACCCTCAACTGTCTTAACTTCGTCCTATGCACTATAATGATGTCGTTAGGTGTCACAAAATGCGGCAAACATTACTCTCTGCTAAGTGTGACAAACCACAGTTCATCACTGCAGGAGGGATGGGTATCGAAAACATTTTAACCGATACTACTTTAAAAATGCTACTTTTTGTTAAAAAAAAAAAAAAAAAACTATGGAATTTTGTGATATTCGAATTGAAGACTAGTAATATAAATTCCATTTTTCATCCATCTATTTCCTACCGCTTGTCCCTTTTGGGGTAGTGGGGGGTGCTGGAGCCTCTATCAGCTGCATTCGGGTGGGACAGGCTCCAGCACCCCCCGCGACCCCGTAAGGGACAAGTGGTAGAAAATGGATGGAAATGGCACCTAGTACCCATTTAGAACAGATGCTGCTCGACCACAACGCATATTTAATGGACCGGACGTGAGCCGGACCTGACGTCATTCAAATCCATTCAATAGGGTTTGTGTTTCCTCTATTTCCGCATATTTTATTCTCTGTCTATTCTTCTGTTACTTAACCAACAGGAAGCAATACGTGAAGATAGGCGAACACACTTCCACAGAGCTAAAAATATCTTCTAGTGTACCTCAGGGACCAACACTCAGACCAAAATTGTTCAATCTCTATATAAATGACATTTGTAAAGTTACAAAGGACTTAAAGTTAGTATTATTTGCAGATGACACAACAGCATTTTATTCAGGAGAGAACACAAAGAAGCTAATACAAATAATACTAGAATAAATTAAAAAAGTAAAAAGATGGTTTAACAAAAACACTATCTTTGAATCTCCGTAGGACTAAAATAATGCTATTTGGTAACAGTAAAAGAGAAAATCAAACACAAATACAAATAGATGGAGTAAATATTGAAAGGTAAAAGAAAACACATTTTTGCGTGTAATAATAGATGATAAAATGAATTGGAAATCTCATGTAAAAAATATACAACATAAAGTAGCAAGAAACAGATTCAACAATGAATAAAGCAAACAAGTTCTAGACCAAAAATCCCTTCATATTCTTTACTGTTTGTTAGTGTTACCATATCCGAGTTATTGTGTAGAAATATGGGAAACAACTACAAATGTGCGCTTCTATCAGTAACTGTGTTACAAAAACGATAACAACACTTAAAACTTTTAGTATATCAATATGCGGAATTCAATTATGGTACGGATTAACCAAAGAAATCAAACAAAGCACTGATATGATTCAGTTTAAGAGACTGTTCAAACTACAATTGTTCACAAAGTACACAGAACAAGAATTATGATGAACATCTTGAACCCCCCTCCCCTTTTTTTTATTGAGACAAAGATTACATTTATGTATTTAATAATTGTATGTTTACTATGGTACATCATTTATTTATTATTTATCTGTTCACTCTTCTGTTACAGAGAACAAGGAAATTGGATAAAATTGTTATGGTATGAAAAAGGGGTAGGAGTAAATAAACTCTTCTTCTTCCGACTCCTTTTCGGATGTGCTGTAATGAAACGACTGGAACTGTGTGATGCATAACATTGTATTGTATGCGTGTTCGAAATAAACTGAAACTGAACTGAACTGTTTTCACATTAGATTTTTCGTTGTATGTTTTGACCACAATAACAAAAAAGCTTTTGTAAATGCACAAATCTTTCTTCCGGTGAATAACACATTTTTACATTTTTTGGGTTAGATGCTGTGGTAGAATATTTCATAATGCAATGCTGTTATTTTAAAGCTGACTTTGCACTGAACAGGAAGTAACTGTGTGCACAATGCTGTGTAATCATACCGCTGCTTAGCGCTTATAAGGAAGTTGACACTAAAACACACATCATAATAAACTGACGGATTATTCATGAAAATGTACCTTTTTGGCGCTTACATTTTATGTCAATTAATGAATGTCACAGTCACTTTTTTGGTTATAAAATCACAGGATCAAGAAAAGATAAGGCTTGACTGTTTAAAGTCGCCTGGATAAGGTAACGTACTAAAATTAAGCCGTACGCTGGAACAACAATATTTTTTGTAACTAAATTTCATACCTGCAGTCTGAAGTGCCACTGCACATGACATCACATGAGATTTCAGCAAATCTCGCAAGATTTCAGCTAAAGAGTGTCTGGAATAGGGATCAAGAATGGTGGTCATTCTGGAAGGCGAACGCAAAAAGAAAAGTGTTAATTTCTTTCCACACTTGCCTGACAGGTAAATGATGCTATGTTGTCTGTCTCAGTGTGAGCTAAAGCAGCTTGACAATAATAATAAAAGAAAAACTTTTTCCAAACTTTCAGCCGTCTTCAGTTAAGTTTTAAGGGCAAAATTAATAAAAAAAATAAAAAATTTACGAAACTGTCGGCTGTTCGCCACCACAAGAATATCATCACAATGGGCGAGATGAGCATTGATTAACTACAAATAACTCATATTGTTCATCCATATATAGCAGAAGATTAATAACCAACCTAATCATTATTTTTGTGTATACTTTTTGTTTTATTTGTATTTTTTCATGTAAAATATGTGCCTTGAGCTCAATAAAGGTTGAGGAAGTGGGAGCTATTTTGATCAACTACAGTAGGTTGGCAACAACCTAGTTAATGATTGAGTGTCCCCGTCACTAGTCTCTTCCAGCCAATCAGAGAGGTTCAGCGCAGGTCTGGAGGTGTACACCATGTAGCCTGACACCCCCGGCCCCGTCGCTAATGATCCTCCCATCCCTAATATTGGTTTAACTTGATCGGCCTGTTTGGAGAGGTCTGAAAAAAAGTTCCGTTCAACTCCGCTGCCGTCAACCCAGCCGTCAGGTCAGAGACCATCTTGGAAAAAAAAATAACTGACGCACATGCAGTATGTCGTGCATGTTTTGACTCGCTGCGACGGAAAAACATGAATTAGCAAACGTCGCGGCTATCCTGGAGAGTGTTTAGGCTTTCGATAACTTTTGTAAACTCTAGAAGTTGACATAAACAGCCAGGTGGAATATTTTGTAGCAGCGTCACATGACATGACAGAAATGACAGGAGGAATGACTCTCTCCTTCCTTTTGGGCCAGAAGCAGTTCCAGACTTGTAGATCACCGTGGCAACTTTGCTGACCTTTCACCTTACGTCGTGCTACACCTGTCAACAAGTCACAACTGCACTGTGGGATCCCTGCCCCCACTGCCCCCTCCCTAAACAAGAGACACTTAGGAAACATGAACTGCTGTCACCTGGTGCAACAACTCAACGCAACATTCATTTGATATGGGTTAAAGGCCTACTGAAACTAGATTTTCTTATTTAAACGGGGATAGCAGGTCCATTTTATGTGTCATACTTGATCATTTCGCGATATTGCCATATTTTTGCTGAAAGGATTTAGTAGAGAACATCGACAATAAAGTTCACAACTTTTGGTCGCTAACAGAAAAGCCCTGCCCTTACCGGAAGTCGCAGACGATGACGTCACCCATGATGGCTTCTCACATCCTCACATTGTTTTTAATGGGAACCTCCAACAAAAAGAGCTATTCGGACCGAGAAAACGACAATTTCCCCATTAATTTGAGCGAGGATGAAAGATTTGTGTTTGAGGATATTGATAGCGACGGACTAGAAAAAAAAAACGTGATTGCATTGGGACAGATTCAGATGTTTTTAGACACATTTACTAGGATGATTCTGAAAAATCCCTTATCTTTCTATTCTGTTCCTAGTGTTTTAGTGAGTTTAATATTACCTGATAGTCAGCAGGGTGTATCCACGGGTATGTTGACGCCAGTGTCTGAGGGCAGTCGACGGCAGCTGTAGGGACGGCACAAGCTCAGCTGATCTCCGGTAAGTGGCGACTTTTTACCACAATTTTCTCACCGAAAACTGCTGGTTGACAAGTGGTCGGGATCCATGTTCGCTTGACCGCTCTGATCCATAGTAAGGTTTCACCTCCGGGAATTTTAAACAAGGAATCACCGTGTGTTTGTGTGGCTAAAGCTTCCCAACTCCATCTTTCTACTTTGACTTCTCCATTATTAATTGAACAAATTGCAAAAGATTCAATAACACTGATGTCCAAAATACTTTGTAATTATGCGGTTAAAGCAGACGACTTTTAGCTGTGTGTGTGCGCAGCGCTAAAATTTCCTAACAGTCCGTGACGTCACGCAATCGCGTCAGCATTCCGCGACGTTTTCAACAGGACGGTTTGCGGAAAATTTAAAATTGCAATTTAGTAAAATAAAAAGGCCGTATTGGCATGTGTTGCAATGTTAGTATTTCATCATTGATATATAAACTATCAGACTGCGTAGTCGGTAGTAGTGGGTTTCAGTAGGCCTTTAAATAAGCAATTAAATAAGGATTTTGTACTTGTTTTGAATTTGTGGTTGTCAAAAGTTTCGATACTTTGATGCCAATACGTAAAAAATTGGATACTAGCTTTTTCTGGAAAATTAATACAGAAGACACTTTTTCCCTTGGACAGCCATGTCTCTTTTTGGCGTGTGAGCTCTGGGCAGCCAGCGCCCGCTGTCTTAAAAAATGAGCCTGTTTTTCTCATGTATTTATTTATTTTAGTCATTTTGCCACAAATGCGGATTCGGCGCATCCATTTTAGCCCTGGCTTATAAAAAAATTATAATGAAACTTTGGCGGTATGCTTCGTAACAGAAGGGAATTTTGTTGGCGATTAGCAATGCATTAAAAGCGAAAACGAGATGAAGTGAAAGAGAAAAGCGTCCTGCATCATGCATTTATTCGGTAATCAACTACAAGCGGTCAGTTGAGATATTCGCTGCACGAATAAGAGCGGAGAGCCACCTACACAAGCCCGGCAGGGAGTGTTACTAATGTGTGCAATGAGTGCAGAACACAAATTTGTTGCAACACAAACTTTATCACATTGCTTAAATGACAAAGCTTAGAGACACTCTTCTGTCATTTGGTAGCCCGATGCCTTCCAAGTGAAATATGTAAACCATCCATCCATTTTCTACTACTTGTCCCTTTTTATTGTCGCGGAGGGGTCGCTGGAGCCTATGTCAGCTGCATTCGGGCAGTAGGCGGTGTACCCCCTGGACAAGTCGCCACCTTATCACAGGGCCAACACAGATAGACAGACAACATTCACACTCACATTCACACACTAGGGCCAATTAAGTGTGGCCAATCAACCTATCCCCAGGTGCATGTTTTTGGAGGTGGGAGGAAGCCGGTGTACCCAGAGGGAATCCACGCAGTCACGGGGAGAACATGCAAACTCCACACAGAAAGATCCCGAGCCCGGGATTGAACTCAGGACTACTCAGGAACTTCATATTGTGAGGCAGATGCACTAACTTCTCTTCCACCGTGCTGCCCTAAATAATCATTATCTGTAAAGACTCTGTATCATTAAATGTAAACCAGTGGTGTTCAAAGCCAGGGGCTAATAGTGGGACATAGCTCTTTTTTATGGACCTGAGAGGCACATTGTAAAAATGAAATACTTGGATTTTTTTATTAAACAAAACAAACACACAAAAACAGCAAAAATGGAGCAAAAAGGCTAAACGTAATGAGAAAAAGTTGAAATGTTGATACTAGTAATGAATTAAAAAGTAAGGCTGACAAAGTTAATGCAATAACGTGTTAACTATAAGTCCCTTTAAAGTCTATTTATTTTTTAACGCGCAAATAACGCACATGCATCCTGACTCCCTTTTGACCCTTGAACCATTCAGTAGCGTGGGGAAATGTAATGGCGTCCAGTTGCTGTTGAGCCACAAGCTCCAAAATAGCGAGGGGGACATTAGGAAAATCTTAAATCTAAAGCCATGGCACGTTGAGAAAACAATTTTATCTTCATCCGTCGTGAGACGAAATCATTGGAGCAAAACGCTGCTTGCGCGCTTTGTAGAGAGGAGAACCTTCACACCTGTATTTACATTACAGTTGAGTGCATTACTAACATAAAATGTAGAAATGTAAACTGGAATAAAAGCTCATCAGAAAGACAGTAGAGCGGTAGTCTAGAGTCACTTTTATTGTAGATTTTTGTCAAAACATCTTTCCCTACCAATCACGTACTTCCGGCATAACAATATTACCGCTAATCTTCACATCTGGTCTAACAATGAAGCATCGGCTTACGTTACGATCATGCTTTGTCAAAGATGTTTTTTAATCTGCGATATTTCTACCTATTTTTACCTAATGTTTTATGACAGATTGAAATAAAGTGTATATTATTTTATAACCTGTCTGGATTGGTAGTCCGCAATTACAGAATGTTTAGCAAGCTGAATATTACATTTTATTAATAGAGAGGGTTGAAACATTGTCATGCAGAGATATTAAAACTATTAACTTGTAAAACATGTAATGTATAGAGTATCAGAAGCATCCATTCAGGTAGAAATATTACAGATTACAATACCAAACATCTTTGACAATCAAACCATGATGATTTTGTGTTATTATTGTGTGATGTAGGTGTCTAAACATGGAAGTGGACTCCTCCCCTCCCCTCTGATTCAAAGGGCTCCTACAGTAGGAATACAAATACTGTATTGCTACAAAGTACAAAATCTCACAAGACACCAATGCACTGCAGTTTGTTTTTTTTAACTCTCTTTAAAAGGACGTTTAGTGAAGTGAGGTGAATTATATTCATATAGCGCTTTTCTCTAGTGACTCAAAGCACTTTTACATAGTGAAACCCAGTATCTAAGTTGCATTTAAACTGGTGTGGGTGGCACTGGGAGAATTTAGGTACAGTGTCTTGCCCAAGGACACAACGGCAGTGACTAGGATGGCGGAAGCGGGGATCGAACCTGGAACCCTCAAGTTGCTGGCACGGCCACTCTACCAGCCGAGCTATACCGCCCATGTCCTCTTTGTGTTGAGCTTTTTTAAAAAAGCCTTAATGTTTGAAAGATATTTCATCAAAGCATACTAATTGTCCAGTCATGGTAACAAAAACTTGTAAATTATCCTTATAGGTTCCACTTACTAATGACGAAAAACAATATTTATCTGCGATTAATCACGATTAATTTTGAGTTAACAATGAGCAAAGTGTGATTAAATATTTTAATCGTTTGACAGCTCTAATAAAAACAAATATTTTTCTTCAAATATGTTTTAGCCTTTTTATTAGCTTATTTTATTACAAATCATATCCAGAAAGCGCCATGCCACTACTGTTTTTACGTAAAATAGTTAAGTGTTTTATTAAGCACATAATTGTTTGTTATGATATACTGGGTGGTCATAGTCCACTGCTGTTCTTTTCTTCAACTTGTGGTCATCAATCACAGGTTTTTGATCATTTTTATTTAACACTAACACTACTAACCTTTAATACTAACCTTGGGAGTTTTACAGTAGTTATCATGACTACAGTTCATGTGCATGTAGTACAAACTCCCGCAGTCGCTGCAAAGAGTTACCGCTCTGCCTCTTGGATAAGGCGTGCACACGGCGATTATCGAAGCTGACAAACTTATCGAGTTCACTTTTATTTATCATTCGGTTAATTGACTTATTAAATGTCGGCCCAGGTCTAGTGTTTTAATCACTGAAACCATCTAATTTTGCAAAATTGTTTGAACAAACTGTTGGCTGTTTCTTGGAGAATGTTGGTGGAGGTTCCCACCAGAAGCGAATATGAAGGGACACAAAGGGAGATGATTTGTTGAGTCGGGGCTTTGAAGTTTTATTGCTCGGTGGAGCCTCAGAGGTCAGGGCAAAGAAAGGTCTGAACTGTATTGGACAAGTACGCTGTAGTCTGATCCGACCTACCACGTTGCTTCCTGATTAGATGCAGTTCATTCATTGGGAGCCGCAAAATTGTTTTTAGGGATTTGATACTGACCTCATCACTGGAAGCCCCCCCAACTTTCGCTTGCTATTCGGTCTTCCCCGTTCAATCAGATGCCTGTCCATTCCCTACGACGTTACCATGTCTCCCCCAAACACACATGAGGGCCCATGTCCGCCGGAGAGAAATCCCATCTGTGTCCTCATCCATTCTACAGGTCTGGACATGAGCAAACAACAAGCTTTCACCACCCATGGCAACCCTTTTCACTTGACACTGGCAAACACACACACGCACACACGACGGTCCTCCGATGGTAACATCCGCTGCGAAACAAACTTTTTTTAGAAGGGACATCCTGCCGATTCACAAAGCTGTCACAAAGCAAAACCCAAATAAAAGTAAGTATTTAGAAAACATCCATCCATCCAATCATCCATTTTCTACCGCTTATTCCCTTTTGGGGCCGCTGGCGCCTATCTCAAATGGTGATTATAAAATCATTCATTGTCGCCATAAGTACAAGCTTTATCATACAAGTGTATCTCGACATTCATTTGTTAAAATGATAGTACTTTGAAATTTGCTGAATTAAAGTATTTTTGTGTGAAACTGTAAACATGTTCAAAGCAGGTTCAAACTGTTTGCCTTAAAAGAAAAATTAAAATCCAGGAGACCACTTTGAGTCTGGTGTAGATAAATATATTCGCCAGGCTATTTAAAAAAAACATCTTAGATTGTGTTGTAGTTGACAAAGCAACAATTTGTTAGGTAAACTCTGTAATACACTACAGTAAACTTTTTCCTTATCACTTTTAATTTGTTCCAAGACTGACTGCAGAAAAAAAAAATTCAGCAAAGGAGGAATTAACAAATCTTTTCATAGCTAGAGCACAAAAGCCCAGTTTGAAATATAAATAACTCCCGATTTGATTCTGATTCTTGAGGTGACGATTAATTTTTGAATACATTTTCGATTAACACAATTCTTGATTTATTATTTGGGATACAATGATAAAACATTTTCAAAACAAGACATGGCCTGAATAAAAACTTTATAATAGATTTATTTTTGAATGTATGTTTTTCTATATAGAATTATTACTTTTACATAAATAAATAAATACAAACAAACAAAAAATCTACTTTCATTCTTAGCATTTTTTTTTTATATAATTTTTTGAAACGATGAATCGATTAAGAATTGGCACACATACGACTTGCGATCAATATGTAAATCGATTTTTTGAGCATCTCAACTAAATAGAAATTTTAACAATATGAGAGCCTTCCAAACATGAAATAAATCCCACATAAATCACCCTTAAACTGGTTGAATCCGATATAGTAATGCTTCCTGAGACTGAGACAATCAGTGGACATAATACTGAACAGCAGGTTTTGATTGCGTTCATCTCAATACTACTGTAGTATTGCTATTTTTAGATTATTTAGCCATTATTCATGCTTGTAAATACTTAATTAGATATATATTTTTTTTTTGTTATAAAATTAGCTTTGAAAATACCACAAATCTGCAATAAGAGCAAGGCAAGGGATGACTGTACGTACAAAAGTTAGGAATATTCTGCTTTTTGGGTGAAATTTCTGCTGAGGCGCCACCATATTTATTTCAACTTTCAATATCCCTCTCATCGCTTTCGATATTTGGTAAAAGAAAAACATTTTTATATCACGTTTTCACAAGTGCACTTTTACTGTTACTGATGTTTATAATCTGTCAGCTGGTTCAGTTCCACGTCACATCACACGGAGCATAAAGAGTGAGCGTGATGGGAAAGTTCAGCGCTCAATCAGGGAGTTTGCTTGGACAGATTGGACAAATATTTCTTTTGTGTGGTCGTCTCCACGCCTCTGTTCAGCTCTGACAGCCACAGAGGGAGCAAAGGAGGGAGGGGGCGGTCCAAACGGGACTACATTAGGGACTTGGTCCAAGACGCAGGGGTGTCTCAGCAGTTGTCTGTCTGTCTTCACTCCACGACTAACCTGAGCTATCAATTACATTTATGGGGGGGAAAAGCGGCTAATAAAATAGCACATGCAGGCTACATTGCATTTTTTTCACACAACATTTCTTTTCATAACTCTACGAATGAAAGGTGGCGAGAAAATTTAATGGAAAGTACGCAAATACCACAGCAAAGACTCCCCTGTAGGATCCAATAACTATTTTAATGTCACTCTTAAAGAGCCGCAGATGTCTTCTGCGCCATATGGGGCCATCTAGAGAACCGTAATGGCACACCAACTGCAAGGACACAAAAGCAGCCCAAACCACATGTCGCTGTAAATCAAACTGCTGTTCATTTGCGTCGGAATCTGACACGCAGCACCAAAGGCCAGGTGAAGATCACAAAGAAAAAATAAAGAAAAAACATAAAAACACAACTAACATAAAAAAATCGCCCATAAAAATGGATGGACATTTGTGGCGCCCTCTATCGGTTGAGGTCAAAATGCTTTGTAAGATATACTAGCATACCTGTAATGTAGATATCCTCAAAGTTAAGTAGGGATGTAACAATTAACGGTATGATAATAAACTGCAATAAAATTTCCGCCGGTGAGTATGATCAATTCAAAATGTTATCGAAAAACCGTGATCATTTCAAAACTCTTGGTGATACCGTGCAGGGGTGTCAAAATCATTTTATCTCAGGAGCCACATGGAGGAAAATCTGTGCACACGCAGGCCCGACTGTTAAAATCATGGCATTAAAAAAAAATAAATAAGGACAACTTCAGATTGTTTTGTTTGTCTTAATTTGTCCAAAAATAGAACAAACACTTTCTGAAAATATTACAATAAAAATCCATCCATCCATCCATCCATCCATCCATCCAACTTCTTCCACTTATCCGAGGTCGGGTCGCGGGGGCAGCAGCCTAAGCAGAGAAGGCCAAACTTTCCTGTCCCCAGCCACTTTGTCCAGCTCTTCCCGGGGTATCCGGAGGTGTTCCCAGACCAGCCGGGAGACATAATCTAACCAACGTGTCCTGGGTCTTCCCTGTGGCCTCCTACCGGTCGGACGTGCCCTAAACAACCCCCTTGGGAGACATTCTGGTGGCATCCTGGTGGCATCACTGTTCCACCGTGCTGCCGGCACATGCACTAACCCCTGTTCCACCGTGCTGCCACTAACATCACATGTTTGTTTGTTTTTTCACATATGTAGCATCATCTTCAAATATACAAATAGTTGTTATTGCAACATCTAGTGGACACATTTAGAACAGCAGTTTCTTTCATTCAAAAATTTCGGTTCATTTTTATACTTAACTAACTCATCCTGTGGGTCGGATAAAACCTGTTCGTAAGTTTGACATCCCTGTTTTAGGGCATATTCAACAATGCAGTGACAAGAATAACTGTGATAAATTTTGGTCACAATAACCTTGACTGTGACCTTTTCTGCAGAGATGTTTGGATTGATAGTGGACATGGTTTTCAACCAATCTTACTAAGATTTTACACTCATAAGTATGTTAAAGGTGTGTACCAAATTTTACAATGATTTCATCAACACCCATAAGTTACAGATAGGTGTTTTGTAGAGCTGTGAGTAATGTTAAGTTGATTCGATAAAAGACTTAGCATTTGTTGATATATTTTCACTCTTTTGTCTACAGCGGTTTATAAGCAGGACACAAACACATATATTGGAGTGTCCTCATTTAGGCAATGTCTACACTACAGCGGATAACCCCTTAAACACATAATTATTTAGCCTAAGCTCCATTTCAACCACAGTAAACTATCATTTAAGGTCCCCCCCTCCTTTGACAATTTTTTACAAGGGTAAGATAGCTGTGTATTTCTTGAATCTCCGGTTCCTAGCTTTGTATGGACTCATTGATCATTAAAAAAATGAGTTCGGAGAGGAAGTGACGCCAGAAACAACGTGCCTCACACAGGAAGTGATATCAGAAAAAACACGCCACAGCCAGCTTCATAATTAGGCGGTTTTGTAACCCGGAGCGAACCACTGGAAATATGAAGGCGAGTCATCTAGACATGCTCGTGTGTCTCATTCTTCTACATGTACAGACGCTTGTGTAAATCACACATGGATATCTTAAGAGAAAGCGATTACAGCTATTTTGGATACAACACTTCTCAGACAGCAAGAAAACTTTCCAAAGTCCAAGTCAACTGTGAGTCTCCTTAGCGAAAAACTTTGTCCAATTGTCGAAGGAGAGTCAACAAGAACGCAAGCTCCCGTGGATGACGATAAAAAAGGTAGCATGTGCTTTGTAAAACCTGGCTGTCGAGGGAAGACTAACTACGGAATACGGAAAATGCATTTGGACTGGCAAAGCAGACTGTATCAGTTATTGTCCGCAATGCATGTCGCGGACTCAACGTCTCGATCCAGAGTATATAAAATCACCAAAAAGGAATGGACAATGAAGGTGAAGGCAAAAGAGTGAGGAGTGTCCTGACCAGCTATCTAGATCCCTAGTTTGATTGATGTAATATGTTCTTCATCACATTCTTTACGTGTCCATTAAAGATTTGATTAATTTATGCATACTTGCCAACCTTGAGACCTCAGAATTCTGGAGATTGGGGACACCGGGGGGCGGGGTTAAGGGAGGAGGAGTATATTTATAGCTATAGCTAAACCTATGGATAACGGAGACATATATAATAGTCTCCTTTTCAGGTGAGAGAAGACGCTCCCAATATTGTTTGTCCGGCTGGAAATTTTTGGACATTACTACTTGCCGTAATTTTGAAGCAATGCATGATGGGAATCCGGATGTTGTGTGTCAGTGTATTAACGTGCCGGCTGGAATAAACACACGCTGAGAAATAGCTCCGTGCCTGCCTACTTTATGGGTTATAGCTAAACCCATGGATAACGGAGACATATATAATAGTCTTCTTTTCAGGTGAGAGAAGACGCTAAAGGCAGTACCTTTAAGGCATGCCCTCAAAATTGTTATCCGGCTGGAAATCGGGAGAATGGTTGTCCCGGGAGATTTTCGGGAGAGGCACTGAAATCCGGGAGTCTCCTGGAAAATTCGGGAGGGTTGGCAAGTATGAATATATGATGTCTCAGGTCTGATTCACTAGGCCCCACGGCACACAGGATTCCATCCATCCATTCATCCATCCATCTTCTTCCACTTATCCGAGGTCGGGTCGCGGGGCCAGCAGCCTAAGCAGGGAAGCCCAGACTCTCCTCTCCCCAGCCACTTCGTCCAGCTCTTCCCGGTGAATCCCGAGGCGTTCCCAGGCCAGCCGGGAGACATAGTCTTCCCAACGTGTCCTGGGTCTTCCCCGTGGCCTCCTACTGGTCGGACGTGCCCGAAACACCTCCCTAGAGAGGCTTTCGGGTGGCATCTTGGCCAGATGCCCGAACCACCTCATCTTACTCCTCTCGATGTGGAGGAGCACCGGCTTTACTTTGAGCTCCTCCCGGATGGCAGAGCTTCTCACCCTATCTGTAAGGGAGAGCCCCGCCACCCAGCGGAGGAAACTAATTTCGGCCAGTGGTAACCGTGATTTCGTCCTTTCGGTCATAACCCAAAGCTCATGACAACCGGTGAGGAAGGGAATGTAGATCAACCGATAAAATTGAGAGCTATGCCTTCCGGCTTAGCTCCTTCTTCACCGCAATGGATCGATACAGCATAAGGTTGTCCCGATCCGATATTTGGATCGGATCGGCCGCCGATATTTGCCAAAAAATGCGTATCGCCAAGGCATGGAAAAATGCCGATCCAGATCCAGTTTTAAAAAAAAACTCCGGTCCGTGTTTTCCAACACACCGATTTAAATAATACATTCCACCCTTCTGCTGCTCCCTAAACTCCGTTCCGCATTTTCCAGAACACCTTCAAAACATCCACAGGTCTGCCTTCTAACTGTTCTGACGGCCGTGTGAATAAAAAGTTACGGTAAAAATGTCAGCTGTGTGGGATTATTTTATCCTACAAAATGAAAAAGATTCACCTAATTCAGCTGGCTAGTTGTTATCAAGAGTACTAAAATCCTTTTCAGCATGAATCTGACAACTAAATAGGCTAAATACCTTTAAACTTTAATACATGCTCGGATAGGCCAGTATCGGCCAGTATCGGTATCAGATCGGAAGTGCAAAAACAATATCGGTATCGGATCGGAAGTGCAAAAACCTGGATCGTAACATCCCTAATATAGTGTCCATATTACTGAAGACGCTGCACCAATCCGCCTGTCGATCTCACGATCCACTCTTCCCTCACTCGTGAACAAGACTCCGGGGTACTTGAACTCCTCCGCGAAGCTGAAAGACCTTTATGAAGAACACAAATCGAGGACCCAGATTTCCCTCGCCCGGACGCGGGTCACCGGGGCCCCCCTCTGGAACCAGGCCCATAGGTGGGGCACGATGGCGAGCGCCTGGTGGCCGGGCCTGTTCCCATGGGGCCCGGCCAGGCACAGCCAGAAGAGGCAACGTGGTTCCCTCCTCCAATGGGCTCACCAGCCATAGCAGCGGCCATAGAGGTCAGGTGCGATGAGAGCTGGGCGGCAGCCGAAGGCAGGGCACTTGGCGGTCCGATCCTCAGCTACATAAGCTAGCTCTTGGGACGTGGAACACTGGATTCCAGTTACCGTATTTCCTTGAATTGCCGCAGGGCATATAGTATGCACCTGCCTTGAATTACTGCCAGGTCAAACTCGCTTCCCAAAATAATTAGTGCATGCTTAGTATTACTGCCTGGTCAAACTCGCGACGTCACGAGTGACACTTCCCCTGTCATCATTTTCAAAATGGAGGAGGCTGATTTCCATCCATCCATTTTCTACCGCTTATTCCCTTTTTGGGGTCGCGGGGGGCGCTGGCGCCTATCTCAGCTACAATCGGGCGGAAGGCGGGGTACACCCTGGACAAGTCGCCACCTCATCGCAGGGCCAACACAGATGGACAGACAACATTTACACTCACATTCACACACTAGGGCCAATTTAGTGTTGCCAATCAACCTATCCCCAGGTGCATGTCTTTGGAAGTGGGACGAAGCCGGAGTACCCGGAGGGAACCCACGCATTCACGGGGAGAACATGCAAACTCCACACAGAAAGATCCCGAGCCTGGATTTGAACCCAGGACTGCAGGACCTTCGTATTGTGAGGCAGACGCACTAACCACTCTGCCACCGTGAAGCCGAGGAGGCTGATTTCAATACCGGTAATTTGAAATTGTATAAAGCAGGGGTCTCAAACTCAATTTACCTGGGGGCCACTGGATGCAGAAACTGGGTGAGGCTGGGGCGCAAGAAAAAATGTCTTTAAAAGATCTAACATGCACTTTTTAATGATTTCACCTTCTATGAATGACTTTCCCGTCCTAGCAGCAAACTTGCCAATCCTCACGATTTTTCCGGGTGATTCCTGAATTTCAGTGCACCTCCCGACAATCTACCGGTGCAACCATTCTCCCGAATCTTTCCCAATTTTCAACCGGCCGACATTATTAAGGGCTGCCGTGACTGCACTGCCTTTAACGTCCTCTACAACAGTGGTTCTCAACCTTTTTTCACTGATGTACCCCCTGTGAACATTTTTTTAATTCAAGTACCCCCTAATCAGAGCATAGCATTTTTGATTGAAAAAAAGAGATAAAGAAGTAAAATACAGCACTATGTCATCAGTTTCTGAATCATTAAATTGTATAGCAGTGCAAAATATTGCTCATTTGTAGTGGTCTTTCTTGAACTATTTGGAAAAAAAGATATAAAAATAACTAAAAAACTTGTTGAAAAATAAACAAGTGATTCAATTATAAATTAAGATTTCTACACATAGAAGTAATCACCAACTTAAAGATAGATAGATAGATAGATAGATAGATAGATAGATAGATAGATAGATAGATAGATAGATAGATAGATGGATAGATGGATAGATGGATAGATGGATAGATGGATAGATAGATAGATAGATAGATAGATAGATAGATAGATAGATAGATAGATAGATGGATAGATAGATAGATAGTACTTTATTGATTCCTTCAGGAGAGTGCCCTCTTTGGGGATTGTAATAGAGATCCATCTGGATTCATCAACTTGATTCTAAACATTTCTTCACAAAAAAAGAAATCTTAAACATCAATATTTATGGAACATGTTCACAAAAAGTCTAGCTGTCAACACTGAATGTTAGATTGTTGTATTATTTTTCCACAGTTTATGAACTTACATTCATACTTTATTGAAGTATTATTCAATAAACATATGTATAAAGGATTTATGAATTGCTGCTGTATTTTAAAAATGTTTTTAATAAATCTCACTTGTTCCTTGGCATACCTCCAGGGGTCCACGCACCCCCAAAAGAAGACTACTGCTCCACTACATGTCATCGCGCACGCTCTACATCACACAACCGGTGTGCCGACTCTGTATCATGTTGTGTGAGACTTGTGCAGAACATCGTCAGTGGCTGCAATACGTACTTGTTCAACAGCCATACATGTCACACTGAGGGGGGCCATAAAAATGGTTTTAACACTGCTACAAATATGCGCCACACTGTAAACCCACACCAAACAAGAATGACAGACCCTTTTTGGGAGAATTTCCACACCCTAACACAACTCAAACAAGAGAACAAATACCCAGAACACATTGCAGGGATACAATATACAACACCTCAACCAACGCAAGTAGGGAGGGTGGGGGAGTGGGGGGTTGGTGGTAGCAGGGGTTTGTATATTGTAGCCCGGAAGAGTTAAGTCTGCATGAGATTCTGGGTAATTGTCCTGGTGTGTTTATGTTGTGTTACGATGCGGATGTTCTCCCGAAATGTGTTTGTCATTCTTGTTTGGTGTGGGTTCACAGTCTGGCACATATTTGTAACAGTGTTAAAAGTTCTTTTTACAGCCACTCTTAGTGTGATGTGTGTAGCTGTTGATCAAATATATCTTGCAATAACACACGTGCGTCTCACATGGCCAGATGCAACATACAACTGGGCTTGCACACTGTCAATTCAGGATGTAGTGGGCGCCAAAGGCAGTGGCACTCCCTGAATATTGTTGATCTAGTAAAAATTGACAGGGGCTTCGAGAGAATTGGTGCCCTGAAATTCAGGGGTCTCCCGGGAAAATTGGGGACGTTGCAAGTATGACGCTGTCAAGCGCCGTTCATATTAAACTCGCGGGCCGCACCAACATTAAATTGTCATATCAAAGCGCAGGCCGCACCAACATTAAATTGTCATATCAAAGCACAGGCCGCATAATAACGTCTCGCGGGCCGCAATTGGCCCGCGGGCCGCATGTTTGAGACGCCTGACATAAAGGAAAGACGATTAAGAGCTATTCAGTAGGATTTAAGGTCCAAGCTTACATCACACTCAAATTTTTACTGCATACCTTTGGTAAGTGCCGGAATGAGAAGAGGTTTTAAAATATTTAGCGCATGCTTACTTTTACCGCGTGCCTTTGGAATGACAAGAGGTTTTAAATTAATTAGCGCCCCGGCGGCAATTCAAGGAAACACGTTAATTAAAATACCACAACACTGGATATTGTTCAGATAAGTTACATTTAAAGAACTTGCACACACAGCAACATTGGATGTGACTATGACGTGCGCATTTTCTGCGCATGCGTGTTAGGTCGCGTTGCGCCGGCGCCTGGAGGGGGTTTTAAACGAGGTATTGTTGTGTGTGGACACGGATAAGGTTAGGTGGGATTTACCCTGGATAACCTTATCTGGCTTCGTGTAAACGGGGCATTATACTGGAATTAAGTACATAAACTATAAATGTTTAGTTTAATTAAAATAAAAGGGAACATACTAAAGACTACTTTCCTTCAACATGAGCGAGCTCGACAGTGTTTATCTAATTAGGTTACATGCACACCACCTGTGGCATCTTGTGGAGACCTCACACAGTTCAACTCCTTCATAGCAACTTATGTGTAATATTTTTGTACATATTAATGTCTCGTGGGTAAGTCTGAAGGCTCTTTTTTCAAAGTTAATTACCGACCTTAACACACCGACAGCAGTCCTCATGTCTTGGCTCCAACATCCACAGCGACACTTCCTCAGTATGCACCAATCACAGTCACGGAGAGCCAGGTGCGTTCAGGAACCCCGGAATTCATCATCACACTACCAGAGAAATGCATGTTGTTGTTTTTAGCACATTTTCTTTGTTCCTGTGTTGCTGCTGGCAATTTATTGTGGGTTTTATCACCTAGTGTTGGATTTATCACTCAGTTATTATCTTATTTATTTAAGTGTGTGAATTACTTTTCACAAATCCCGTACAACAAAAAGGCATTGCACAACTTGAAATGTAATCTCATTCATATTGTTTTTTTGCACCCCTGCTAAGTCATTTTCAAGGAAATGTCTTCCAGGTCGGCCACAAAACCGACTGCAACATTAATTCATCCTTTGTGGCAGCGAAACCATAATATTATTAATTATCATCCATTTGTCTTCATTGTCTTGGAGCCAACGTGTGGCTAAAATATCAATTCCAATGGGGGGTTTCCAGGCCGCCTCGGACCAAATATGACGCAAGGATGCTTGAAAAAAGCATTTGGAGGAAGAAATAATTAAATCTCCTTTGGGCTGTGAGTGATTTGTTTAATGGAGTGGACAGGGGTATTAAATATGATTACATGAGACCCCCCCCCATCATGGTTATGGTAAGACGACTGGCAACGACGACGAAAAACCTTTCTAGTCAGCACATCTGGCGCCCTGATAGGCCACGATAATGTTTGTCAATGTTTAGGTTCAAACATTCTGAGAGGAACGCATTGTGACTGCTGAGCGATCCCATTCAGGGGGGGAACTCACATCAGGCTTCTGGCAACGTCGGGTGTTCCTTAGCAACCGTGAAACCTGCCGCTTTCCCTGAAATGAACGAGGCAGCATTGCATAACTAATAGCTGTCGACAGTCAGCGTGTTCTACTGTATGTCATCAAGGGCCCGTACTAGAAAAATACATAGACCAGGGGTCACCAACCTTTTTGAAACCAAGAGCTACTTCTTGGGTACTGATTAATGCGAAGGGCTACCAGTTTGATACACACTAAAATGAATTGCCAGAAATAGCCAATTTGCTCAATTTACCTTTAATAAATACATGTGTATATATATAAAATGTGTATTTCTGTCTGTCATTCCGTCGTACATTTTTTTTCCTTTTACCGAAGGTTTTTTGTAGATAATAAATGATGAAAAATACACTTAATTGAAAGGTTTAAAAGAGGAGAAAACACGAAAAAAATGAAAATACAATTTTGAAACATACTTTGTTTTAAATTTCGAATCTCTAAAATTCAAAATTCAACCGAAAAAAATGAGGAGAAAATCTAGGTAATTAAATTTTTTCTGAAAAAATAAAAAAAATAATTTATGGAACATACTTTGGAATTTTTCCTGATTAAGATGAATTTTAGAATTTTTATGACATGTTTTAAATAGGTTAAAATTCAATCTGCACTTTGTTGGAATATATAACAAATTGGACCAAGCTGTATGTCTAACAAAGACGAATCATTATTTCTTCTAGATTTTCCAGAATTTTTTTAAAAAAAGAAATTCAAAAGACTTTGAAATAAGATTTAAATTTGATTCTACAGATTTTCTATATTTGCCAGATAATTTTTTTGAATTTTAATCATAAAAAGTTTGAAGAAATATTTCACAAATATTCTTCGTTGAAAAAACAGAAGCTAAAATGAAGAATTAAATTAAAATGTATTTATTATTCTTTACAATAAAAAAAATACTTGAACATTGATTTAAATTGTCAGGAAAGGAAGGAATTTAAAAGGTAAAAAGGTATATGTGTTTAAAAATCCTAAAATAATTTTTAAGGTTGTATTTTTTTTCTAAAATTGTCTTTCTAAAAGTTATAAGAAGCAAAGTAAAAAAAAAAATTTGAATTTATTTAAACAAGTGAAGACCAAGTCTTTAAAATATTTTCTTGGATTTTCAAATTCTATGTGAGTTTTGTCTCTCCTAGAATTAAAAATGTCAAGCAAAGCGAGACCAGCTTGCTAATAAATAAATAAAATTAAAAAAAATAGAGGCAGCTGACTGGTAAGTGCTGCTATTTGAGCTATTTTTAGAACAGACCAGCGGGCGACTCATCTGGTCCCTACGGGCTACCCGGTGCCCGCGGGCACCGCGTTGGTGGCCCCTGACATAGACTTTAGAATAGTCAGTGTACAACTTGAGGCAGCAGTATGGAGTCGCTATCCACTGAACGTGAGTCGCAAGGTCATCATATATATAGTGTCACGGTCTGGAGCTGCACGAGTGCCATTTGCACAGGGGAGCTGCAGTTCACTAAGTTTAAGGTCTGGGGTGTTGCCGGCACAATGGAGCTGTGGTTGACTGATGCCATGGTCTGGAGCTGCACGAGTGCCGCCGGCACAGGAGGGCTTCGGTTCACTGATGCCATGGTCTGGTGCTGCATGAGTGCCTCCGGCACAGGAGGGCTGCGGTTCACTGATGCCATGGTCTGGAGCTGCACGAGTTCCGCCGGCACTGGAGGGCTGCGGTTCACTGATGCCATGGTCTAGAGCTGCACCAGTGCCGCCGGCACAGGAGGACTGCGGTTCACTGATGCCATGGTCTGGAGCTCCACGAGTGCCGCCGGCACAGGAGGGCTGCGGTTCACTGATGCCATGGTCTGGAGCTGCACGAGTGCCGCCAGCACAGGAGGGCTGCGGTTCACTGATGCCATGGTCTGATGCTGCACGAGTGCTGCCGCTCACCGATATGGAAACATGTTTCCCAACATGGACAGAAGAACAAACTGAGCTGCTTTTCTATCAATAAAGCAACAGCAAGCCCAAAAACCAAAATGAGGCTAACCTGCTACTGCTGCACAAGCTGTACACTGACTTCTTTTTATGGTATTTTACCTCGAGGTCCCAGTATGTACCTTCACCTCCATTGCTGTAGTTTGCTCTTGTCACATATAGAGAATCTTTGACCAGCATGATTGCCATAGCTCATTAAAATACTACAGCGCTCCTGTCAAACAGAGGATCTTTGATTCATGTTTTTGCAGTATATAATGTCAAAACAGAAAGCTACCACCGTCAAAAAGAGGATCTTTGATTAGGGTTCTTTGCAGTAGGTTCTTTAAAACATCAGAGTACTCCCCCTTCATGAGGAGGATCTTTAAGTAGTGTTTTTGAAGTCGTTCCTTGAAACCAGAGTGCTTCTGTCGCATAGAGATCTTTGACTATAGATTTTTTTTTAATGTAGTTTATTAAAACAGCAGTGTGCTTCTGTCATAAAGACAATCTTTGACTAGCATTTTGGATGTACTTCCTTAAAAACAACCAGCGCTTTGATTGTTTTTTTGCAGTAGGTTCTTTTATAACAAAAAGGTGCTGTTGTCAATATTTGACCAGCATTTTTGCTATCGTTTCCAAAACCCCTAAAGAACTCCTGTCCAATAAAGGATCTTTGATTAGTGTTTTTGCAGTCCTCAGTAGAGTGTGCCTGTCATATGCAATATATTTGACTGTAGTTCTTTGAACCACCAAAGCACTCCTGTCAAATACAAGATCTTTGATTAGTATTTTTGCAGTAGATCATAACAGAAATGTTCTCCTGTCAATTTAGCGGATCTTTGACTGGCATTTCTGCTGTAGTTTCATAAACCCCTGGAGCACTTCTGCTAAAGGAAAGGATTTTTGATATGTGTTTTTACAGAATATTTTGTAGCTGAGATAGGCTCCAGCAACCCCCGCAACCCCGAAAGGGATAAGCGGTAGTAAATGGATGGGTGGATACGTCAAAGAGACAGGTATTCCTGTCAAAGAGAGGATCTTTGATTAATGTTTTTGCAGTCGGTTGTAAAAAACAGTACTGCTCTCTTCATACAATACAGATGATCTTTGATAGGGTTTTCAAAGTGTTTCCTTTAAACCAGAGTGCTCCTGTAACAGAAGCTCTATTATAGAGTTTCTGATTTACAGGAGAAGATCATTAAAGACACAGGTGTGCTCGTGTCATAGAGATGATCTTTGACTAGCATTTTCGCTGTAGTTCCTTAAACCACCAGAGCGCAGGTGTCGAGTGGAAGATCTTTGATTAGTGTTTTTTGAGTAGATAATTCATAACAGAAGGGTGCTTCAAAAAATGTATAGAGGATATTTGACCAGCAATTTTACTGTAATTTTCTAAAACCCTTGAGCACTACTGGTAAATAAAGTGTCTTGCAGTAGTTCAGTAAAAACAGCATTTTTCTATTTTCATATACAGGATCTTTGGCTCGCATTTATTCTGTTGTACTTCCTTAAGAGGGCTCTTGTCAAATGGAGGATCTTTGATTGAATAAAGAATCTCCTGTCACATATAGATGATCTTTTGCTGGTGATAACATACTGTATTGGTGCTTCAGAGAGGGGGGTGTATTAGAAGCAAATACTACCAGCAAGAAGCCTCCCGAGATGATGAGACATGCAGTGATTTAGGATGAGTCATTGGACCCAGGTCTTCCGCCTCACCCAAGAGAGGACCCGCCAAGTCTTTGAAATGATCCCCACATGTCTGGAAAGGCAACCACACTGCGGTCGGGAACAAGAAGTGTGTATTAGTGCGAAAGTGAAAGAGATACAAACACACAACTCCTCCATAATGAGGCCTCAGATTTGAAAGTATGCAGTACTCCGGCATTCAGGCAATCACACGGGATTTTTGCCCACTCATGCACCAAGTAATCCTCCTGGATTTACAACAACAATACTTGTTTTTTTGTGTGCATCTCCCTAAAACAGTATGATTCATTCAAACCCAACAATCAAACTGAGATAGACACTTGAAATTATTTTTGGGAAAACAACAGGATTTGGTTCATCCGCACAGTATCAACAATAATCTCATACTCAACGCTGCATGGAAATGTGCTGCACACAGCCAAGAAGTGCAGAGGAAGCCGTTGTTCAAACAGGAAGAATAAGCATGATGTACAAACCCCGTTTCCATATGAGTTGGGACATTGTGTTAGATGTAAATATGAAGGGAATACAATGATTTGCAAATCCTTTTCAACCCATATTAAGTTGAATATGCTGCAAAGACAACATATTTGATGTTCAAACTGATAAACATTTTTTTTTCCGCAAATAATCATTAACTTTAGAATTTGATTCCAGCAACACGTGACAAAGAAGTTGGGAAAGGTGGCAATAAATACTAATAAAGTTGAGAAATACTCATCAAACACTTATTTGGAACATCCCACAGGTGTGCAGGCTAATTGGGCATGATTGGGTATAAAAACAGCTTCCATGAAATGCTAAGTAATTCACAAACAAGGATGGGGTGTGGGTCACCAATTGGTAAGCAAATTGTTGAACAGTTTTAGAACAACATTTCTCAACGAGCTATTGCAAGGAATTTTGGGATTTTACCATCTACGGTCCGTAAAATCATCAAAGGGTTCAGAGAATCTGTAGAAATCACTGCACGTAAGCGATTATATTTTGGACTTTAGACCCCTCAGGCGGTACTGCATCAAAAACTGACATCTGTGTGTAAAGGATATCACCACATGGGCTCAGGAAAACTTCATAAAACCACTGTCAGTAACTACAGTTGGTTGCTACATCTGTAAGTGCAAGTTAAAACTCTGCTATGCGAAGCAAAACCCATTTATCAACAACACCAAGGAACGCCGCTGGCTTCACTGGGCCCGAGCTCATCTAAGATGGACTGATGCAAAGTGGAAATGTGTTCTGTGGTCTGCGAGTCCACATTTCAAATTATATTTTGAAACTGTGGACGTGGTGTCCTCCGTAACAAAGAGGAAAATAACCATCCGGATTGTTATAAGTGGAAAGTTCAAAAGCCAGCATCTGGGATGGTATGGGGGTGTATTAGTGCCCAAGGCATGGGTAACTTACACATCTGTGAAGGCACCATTAATGCTGAAAGGTACATACAGGTTTTGGAACAACATATGTTGTCATCCAAGCAACATTATCATGGACGCCCCTGCTTATTGCAGCAAAACAATTCCAAGCCACGTGTTACAACAGCGTGGTTTCGTAGTAAAAGAGTGCAGGTACTTTCCTAGCCCGCCTGCAGTCCAGACATGTCTCCCATCGAAAATGTGTGGCGCATTATGAAGCGTAAAATAAGACAGCGGAAACCCCGGACTGTTAAACAACTGAAGCTCTACATAAAATAAGAATGAGAAATAATTCCACTTTCAAAGCTTCAACAATTAGTTTCCTCAGTTCCCAAACATTTATTGAGTGTTGTTAAAAGAAAAGGTGATGTAACACAGTGGTGAACATGCCCTTTCCCAACTACTTTGGCACATGTTGCAGCCATGAAATTCTATGTTAATTATTTTTTGCAATAAAGAATAAAAGTTTATGAGTTTGAACATCAAATAGGTTGTCTTTGTAGAGCATTCAATTAATTATATGGGTTGAAAAGGATTTGCAAATCATTGTATTCCGTTTATATTTACATCTAACACAACTTCCCAACTCATATGGAAACGGGGTTTGTAGATTATTAATATTATGGTTTGCTTAAACATTTACAAACAGAGTGGAGTTAACTCTACCCACTCTCCAATCACAGCACATTACTTATTGTTTGTTCACTTCCTGTGTTGACATTAATTGATTGATGAATCATTTATAATATAATAAACAATTATATAAATTGACGAAAAAAATTGTCATAATTGACAGGAGTGAATCTTTGCTGGCCCATAATGGTAAAAATAAAATAGCTGTAAAATTGATAGTAAACTGTTATGTGTGCCAATATTTTCACATTAATTCTTGTTTCTTGCAATTCCAATACATGATTTAATTATGTTTAAATTAGAGGCCGATAAATGCTATAAAATGTAATATCAGAAATTATCGGTATCGGTTTCAAAAAGTAAAATTTACAACTTTTTAAAACGGCGCTCTACGGAGAAATTCAGAGCAGTTGCGTCTCCCAGTCATACTTGCCATCCCTCAAGGGAGACTCTTGAATTTCAGTGCCCCTCCCGAAAATCTCTCAGGGTAACCATTCTACTGAATTTTTCCCGATTTCCACCCAGGCAACAATATTGAGGGCGTAACTTCAAGGCCATACATATCACACTGAGGGTGGCCGTATAAACAACTTTAACACTGTTACAAATATGCGCCACACTGTGAACCCACACCAAACAAGAATGACAAACACATTTCGGGAAAACATCCGCACCGTAACACAACTTAAACACAACAGAACAAATACCCCTACCCCCCCTCTCCTGCCCCGCCCATCTCAACCTCCTCATGCTCTCTCAAGGAGAGCATGTCCCAATTCCAAGATGCTGTTTTGAGGCATGTTTAAAAAAATAATGCACTTTGTGACTTCAATTATAAATATGTCAGTGCCATGTTGGCATTTCTTTCCATAACTTCAGTTGATTTATTTTGGAAAACCTTGTTACATTGTTTAATGCATCCAACGGGGCATCACAAAATTAGGCATAATAGTGTGTTAATTCCACGACTGTATATATCGGTATCGGTTGATATCGGAATCGGTAATTAAGAGTTGGACAATATCGGAATATCGGATATCTGCAAAAGAGCCCTTATCGGACATCTCTAGCTTGAATATATTTTTAAAATATAAATGTATTTAAATCCCCGCACTCTATTAGATTGAGAAACATAATGTAAATATAAATAAATAAACTTACAATATACTAACAATAGATAAACGGTATTTAAAAAAATAAAAACAATTATATAGATTTTAAAAAATAAATCATAAGTGGCAGGGATGAGTCTTTGCTGGCCCGTAATAAGTGGATGTAAAATCGATAGAAAACAGATATGTACGGCAATATTATCATTTATTGCACTTAAATTAAATTATTTCATTATTACTGGTACATTTAAAATATAAATGCATTATAAGCCACATACTCCACCACATTGTGAAAAATAGAGTAAACTAAAACAAAAATTATATTAGATGAAGGTAAAACAATATAAATATTTGATTGGAAATTTATAATTCATATATAACAGTTTTGTACTGTATTCCAAGCCCACTTTGTGAAAAATAAAACAATAAAAAATATATTAAATACCCAACAAAAGCAATAAGATGGCAGCAATGTTTACAGTAGTTTGTGAAATGATTCGGTATGCTAATGTTGAGGATCTGTTGAATGCTTATACAACAAGTGTGTCATGACGGGGGGGTTTGTTCTTCCGGGATGCAAAATGACTTTTCCGGACAAGGGTAGCAGGTAGGAACATATTTAATTATTCATTAACTGAAGAAATCTTGGCAGGGCATGAGGTAAACAAACATAAACTGTGGCGTGGAACAAACACAAAACTTGTGGCATGAAACAAACAGCATAAACTATAGCTTGGAATAAACAAAACTTACTTGGACACGCATGAAGCGGACAACAGGAACTATGGTATCGCGTGAAAACAAGCAATGACGCCAGGCCGACTGACTGGCAAAGACAATAAGGGTCTTGATTAGGTCTTTTGATTAGAGCAAGTGCGTGTCCCAAACACCAAAGGCAGGTGAAACTAATAAGTTGGCATGGTAACCCGAACAAACAAGGGTGCACAAAAACAGGAACTAATTGGAGTCTTCAAACTAACAGAAAATAACAAAAACATAATCCAGACCACAGATAATGACAAAGTGTTGGAAATGTTTTGAATAACATTGCTCCTGTCTAGGTTAGAATGGTTAAAAGTAGGCAAAAGGCACCATGGAGAAATGAAGACTCGGTCTGGACACAGAAATTGGAGTTCCGCAGAGCCGAAAGGTCCAAACTTATAATGAGATTTACAAAGAAAAGTGTTCAACCAACCTTTGCGTAGAACAAGGACAAATATTTTTCTGAAATCATCACAAACTGTGGTAAAACTCTCGTGTCCTGTTAGCTACAGTAAACAGATGAACACATTTTTCATGATAAAGTTCCACGCAATACAAATGCAATAATTCCTGGGAAACAAATAGCTACTCTGCAGCCAGCCAGACAACTACAGCTGGCACATTTTCCTCCTGTCACTAAAAGTTGAAGAAATCATCCACACTCTTTAAGTCCATCAACATGCTGCCTGAACGAGTTACCCACTGGATTTCTAAAGTCTCTGCTAAATAGTTTGTTACCCCGATTCTGTCATCTCGTTAAAAGGTGCCATTTGTAATAATTTCATGTCAAGTCATCATTAATTGGCCCTGATATGTCAAAAAGCATTAATAAATATTTTTCTTTTTGAATACCTCAATAACTGATCACGGTAGTTCAGCCGAAATATGCTCATTTCAAAATTTGATTTACTGCCCCGAAATCTTGTTATTGTTTTCATTTCGATGCCCACCCTCCACTGTTTCACCAATTAGAAAGTCCGTGAGTCTGTCGAGCTACTGCTACTGGTAAAGTTACTAAACATGTCAGACCTTAGTAAATCTAAAAGGTGTTGTTACAATTTTCAAAATTTTCTTATTCATTCAAAGCCAGGAACAAAACAAAAATTTGTATCGAGGATGCCTTTGAAAAATGGAGACGATTGAAGGCAGAGAAGATTTTTTCATATGATGCCAAACTTGCTAATTTCCTACATGATAGGTAAATCAGGCATTTACGTTTTCTTATTACTTGGAAATGGACATTTCGTATGTAAACTATATTGTCCAATACAGTCTATATGACCTTGTCTAACAAAGCTAGTATGTTCGTGCCATGAACCACCATCACAGTAGTGTAATGCTTTTAGCATACTAGCCCGGTCAATGACACATCGACACATAGGTTAACGGGGGAAATACAGTCGTGGTCGAAAGTTTACATACACTTGTGAATGACATAATGTCATGGCTGTCTTGAGTTTCCAATAATATCTACAACTTTTTTTTTTTTTTATAGAGTTATTGGAGCACCTCCTCTCTGAGCTGCAACCTTACCATGGTGGAGGAGTTTGCGTGTCCCAATGATCCTAGGAGCTATGTTGTCCGGGGGCTTTCATGCCCGCTGGTAGGGTCTCCCAAGACAAACAGGTCCTAGGTGAGTGATCAGACAAAGAGCAGCTCATAGACTTCTATGGATAGACAAAAAAATGGACTCAGATTTCCCTCGCCCGACGCAGGTCACCAGGGTCCCCCTCTGGAGCCAGGCCCGAAATTGGGGCACGATGGCGAGCGCCTGGTGGCCGGGCCTGTCCCCATGGGGCCCGGCCAGGCACAGCCCGAAGAGGCAACGTGGGTCACCCCGCCAATGGGCTCACCACTCATAGGGGGCGGGGCATAGAGGTCGGTTGCATTGTGAGCTGGGCGGAAGCCGAAGGCAGGGCACATGGCGGTCTGATCCTCGGCTACAGAAGCTAGCTCTTGGGACGTGGAACGTCACCTCACTGGGGGGATTCAGCCTGAGCTAGTGTGCGAGGTAGAGACGTTCTGGCTGGATATAGTCGGACTCACCTCGACACACAACAAGGGCTCTGGAACCAGTTCTCTCGAGAGGGACCGGACTCTCTTCTACACTGGTGTTGCACGCAGTGAAAGGCGACAAGCTGGGGTAGCAATTTTTGTTGCCCCCCGGCTCAAAGCCTGTACGTTTGAGTTCAACCCGGTGGACGAGAGGGTAGCCTCTCTCCACCTTCGGGTGGGGGGACGGGTCCTGACTGTTGTTTGTGCTTATGCACCAAACAGCAGTTCAGAGTACCCACCCTTTTTGGATACACTTGAGGGAGTACTGGAAAGTGCTCCCCCGGGTGATTCCCTTGTCCTACTGGGGGACTTCAACGCTTATGTTGGCAACGACAGTGAAACCTAGAGAGGCGTGATTGGGAAGAATGGCCGCCCGGATCTGAACTCGAGTGGTGTTTTGTTATTGGACTTTTGTGCTCGTCACAGATTGTCCATAACAAACACCATGTTCAAACATAAGGGTGTCCATATGTGAAGGCACCATTATTGCTGAATGGTTCATACAGGTTTTGGAGCAACTTATGTTGTCATCCAAGCAACGTTATCATGGACACCCCTGATTATTTCAGCAAGACAAGGCCAAGCCACGTGTTACAACAGCGTGGTTTCATAGTAAAAGAGTGTGGGTACTTTCCTGGCCCGCCTGCAGTCCAGTTGTGTCTTCCATCAAAAATGTGTGGCGTATTATGAAGCGTAAAATACGGCAGCAGAAATCCCAGACTGTTGAACGACTAAAGCTCTACATAAAACATGAATGAGAAAGAATTCCACTTTCAAAGCTTCAACAATTATTTTGCTCAGTAGAAGCATTTAAGTCTCACCTTAAAACTCATCTGTATACTGTAGCCTTTAAATAGACCTCCTTTTTAGACCAGTTGATCTGCCGCTTCTTTTCTTTCTCCTATGTCCCCCCCTCCCTTGTGGAGGGGGTCCGGTCCGATGACCATGGATGAAGTACTGGCTGTCCAGAGTCGAGACCCAGGATGGACCGCTCGTCGGGACCCAGGATGGACCGCTCGCCTGTATCGGTTGGGGACATCTCTACGCTGCTGATCCGCTTGAGATGGTTTCCTGTGGACGGGACTCTCGCTGCTGTCTTGGATCCGCTTGAACTGAACTCTCGCGGCTGTGTTGGAGCCACTATGGATTGAACTTTCACAGTATCATGTTAGACCCGCTCAACATCCATTGCTTTCGGTCCCCTAGAGGGGGGGGGTTGCCCACATCTGAGGTCCTCTCCAAGGTTTCTCATAGTCAGAATTGTCACTGGCGTCCCACTGGATGTGAATTCTCCCTGCCCACTGGGTGTGAGTTTTCCTTGCCCTTTTGTGGGTTCTTCCGAGGATGTTGTAGTCGTAATGGTTTGTGCAGTCCCTCGAGACATTTGTGATTTGGGGCTATATAAATAAACATTGATTGATTGATTGATTGATTGCTCAGTTCCCAAACGTTTATTGAGTGTTGTTAAAACAAAAGGTTATGTAACACAGTGGTAAGCATACCCTTTCCCAACTACTTTGGCACGTGTTGCAGCCATGAAATTCTAAGTTAATTATTATTTGCAAAAAAATATATAGTTTATGAGTTCGAACATCAAATATATTGTCTTTGTAGTGCATTCAACTGAATATGGGTTGAAAAGGATTTGCAAATTATTGTATTCCGTTTATATTCGCCTCCGCTTGGGATGGTTTCCTGCTGGCTCCGCTGTGAACGGGACTCTCGCTGCTGTGTTGGATCCGCTTTGGACTGGACTCTCGCGACTGTGTTGGATCCATTATGGATTGAACTTTCACAGTATCATGTTGGACCCGCTCGACATCCATTGCTTTCCTCCTCTCCAAGGTTCTCATAGTCATCATTGTCACCGACGTCCCACTGGGTGTGAGTTTTCCTTGCCCTTATGTGGGCCTACCGAGGATGTCGTAGTGGTTTGTGCAGCCCTTTGAGACACTAGTGATTTAGGGCTATATAAGTAAACACTGATTGATATTTACATCTAACACAATTTCCCAACTCATATGGAAACAGGGTTTCTACATGTCGGTTAACGTCGGCTTGTTGACTCACCTTGTGGCTGCATCAAACAGGTCAGCAAAACAATTGTCTTCAGCTAAATTCAGACAAAACCGAAATCATTGTATGTGGCCAACACAAGCAAAGAGAAACTATACAAAAAACTATTCTTACTCACCTTGAGACCCTCTCCCTGAATGTAATGATTAAGTTCGAAATCTAGGGGTAATAATGGACTCAGACTTGAACTTTAACAGCCACATTAAGTCTATGCCATTATCAGCTTTTTGCCACTTGAAAAAACATTGCCAAAATCAGATAAATATTGTCTCAATCAGACTGAGAAAGACTAATCCATGCCTTTGTCTCCAGTAGCGTTGTACGGTATACTGGTACTAAAAAAAGTACCGCGGTACGAAGCATACGAGCTTTTCTGGATGAAATGAAATTATTTTTTCCAATCATTTTGGAACTAGCAAGCGTATTTCTTCTTCTTACTCGTCGTCGCCATGTCTCTTCCTCGTTCTTCTGCTTCGTCTCCTTCTTCAAAGATGTTATTGTTGCGTCCCGGAAGAGTTAGTCAGAACCATCTCAGTCTCCTGCTGGTGTCTAGAGTCAGTACCAAACACGGTGAGATTGCGTTTAATTTTTATGCTGCTAAAATCTGAAAGTCTTCCAGAAGATGTGAGACGGCCCTCAACGTTGGCAATGTTCAAATCCAGGCTGAAAACTATTTTATTTAATGGTGTATATCAACTGAAGGTATTTAAAGTCAAAGTACCACTGATAGTCACACACACACTAGGTCTGGTGAAATTACCCTCTGCATTCGATCCATGCCCTTGTTTCAAACCCTGGGAGGTGAGGGGAGCGGTGGCCGCGCTCAGGAATCATTTTGGTGATTTAACCCCCAATTCCAACCCTTGATGCTGAGTGCCAAGCAAGGAAGGAATGGGTCCCATTTTTATAGTCTTCAGTATGACTCGGCCGGGGTTTGAACTTACGACCTACCGATCTCAGGGCTGCCACTGAGCCGCATTATCCACACTGTAGTTGGTTGATTTGAGTTATGATTGTTTTCATGATGATTTTATTATCCGGTTTTAATTTTAATTATGATTATTTTATGACCATTTTATATTTTCATTTTTTCCATCATGTAATTTTCTATTTACAAATAGTGCTCTAAACATAAACTTGCCTTTCTTATTTAGTGGTGAATAAGAGATCAGCATTAAGTCCGGCAGTTGATCTTGATAGGTTGTAATACACAAACATGAGCAGATGGAGATAAAGCAACATCTTTAAGAGACATCTGCGGCGGTAACTCAAGTCTTCATCTTTCAAGCTGCTCAGCTGCGTTCCAAGTCTGCGTACGCTTTGATTTTTTTTCTTTTCTTCCTGCCGACATTCAACGCCAGAGCGGTGCAGAAATATGAAGTCAGAGAAAAAGCGAGTCAGGATAAACAGAGAGCATGTGCAGCATATGGGATCAGAATCTACTGCTCAATGTGGAATGTGAAAATTGAAGAAAAAAAAAAAACATTTTGTAAATACTTGACCTTTTTTTTGTTGAGAAAATAAACAATTTATAGGGAGGACGAGGGCTATTAAAAAGACCATTAGGATTATTTTATGTGAATGTCATCAGTTTGTCTTTTTAACCTTTAAAAACCACATCCCGTTCACATGACGTGTTGAAATATGGATATGAATCCGCATGCTGTGTGAGGTTTTTAGCGTTCTCACGAATCACTCACTGGACATGTGACAACGTTGTTGACCGCATCCTCAGAGATGGAGTCACAAAACGAGGACATGCGGGCCAAAGAACTCTAGTCGGGTTCACATGGATGGATGGGTCGTCATGGTGTCCATGGTCTTACACGTAGAAAACCACACAGGACCACACATTAGGAGATTGAATCAGTAAGACCAGTAGCACAACGACCCAACGCATCCAGCAGATGGTGCTGTTGTGAAAAAAGCCTGTAGTCTTTGTGATTAAATAACAAAATAATAAACATATACCTGTCTTATAATGTTGTTAATAATGTTGTGTTGTGTCGAGCAGCAACAGTTCTGTCCTACTAAGGTCTGCCTAGCACAGGGGTAGGGAACCTATGGCTCGCAAGCCAGATGTGGCTCTTTTGATGACTGCATCTGGCTCTCGGATAAATCTGAGCTGACACTACTTAACACAATAAGCAACGAATAATTCCACTTGTAATCACAGTGTAAAAAATAACGTTAAAAATATAAAAATGCTCATGCATTTGAATCCATCCATCCTTTTTTCTACTGCACCTGTTCAAGAAGTTGCCTTAAAGGTAAGAAATAATTTATTTATTATTGGTTAGTCTAGGGCTAGCCCTCTTGGGGGTTCTTCAACAAGGCCCAGGTGGGCCTTTTACACACCTGTCGCTGATTTCGAGGCCGGTCCTGGCAACACCCCGCTTCGCTGCAGACCCGCAGGCCACGCCCCCTCCTAAGTTAGCTTCAGAATAACAACGTTATTACAAAGAATAAGAGACCTATTATACTCTAGAAATGTTGGTCTTAATTAAAAATGCACACTTTTAGTTGTGTGCAGTGTTAAAAATATATTATACGGCTCTTACGTAAATACACTTTAAAATATTTGGCTCCTTGGCTCTCTCAGCCAAAAAGGTTCCCGACCCCTGGCCTAGCAACAAATAGCCCCTTTGTAACTTTGTGTTTCTGTATCATAATAATTACTAAGTTAAAGTACCAATGATTGTCACACACACACACTAGGTGTGGCAAAATTATTCTCTGCATTTGACCCATCACCCTTGATCACCCCCTGGTAGGTGAAGGGAGCAGTGAGCACCACCGGTGACCACGCTCGGGAATGATTTTTGGTGATTTAACCCCCAATTCCAACCCTTGATGCTGAGTGTCAAGCAGGGAGGTAATGGGTCCAATTTTTATAGCCTTTGGTATGACTCAGCCGGAGTTTGAACTCACAACCTACCAATCTCAGGGCGGACACTTTATCCACTAGGCCACTGAGTATATGAAATTATAGTTTTAAATTATATTTTTAAAATTGAAATACTTAATTGTCCACACCCACTACATTGTGTAAACATTCAATAATAAAATGACCTTACATGAAATTTAGTCACATTCTGATTACTTGTGTTTAATTATCATTATTACCATTATTATTGTTATTAGTATATATAGTTATATTTTACTTTTTTTATGCGTAATGGGCCACACTTCCTACATTATGTAAAATAAAATTAACTGAAATCAATTACATTACAGTAAAAAAGTGTTATTTTACTTTAATTTTAACATTTTCTTGGACCGCATAGCAATGAAAAAGAGTTAAGAGTAATGCTTAAAATGAGCAAAATACTGTAAATATAACCTGTTACCTTGAATGTGTCTCTTATGAGATTACATACACTATATACTGAAAGCATGTATATAAAACGGTGTTTAGAGTTTTGAAAGTGCTCTTTAGGTGGAAAAGCATGTATCCCCTTTACTTCAATTGCTAACTGCCTCTTGCTAACAGTTTTATTAATTTCACTTATTTCGAACGCACAGAAAAGGAAACAATTGTGTTTGTGTCTCACATTAGGATTGTGGATGATGGACAACATTTTCCGAACAATGTGCAGTAAACCCATAGTTTTTAAATATAAAAAAGCCTTATGGCAAAAATATGTGCAGAAAATAGAACAGCACCAAATCATTTTATTATCATAATCATCACTTCCTCTGCATATTCATAGTGCATATCATTAAAATCCTTCTGCAATTTGAATGCGCATGAACAAGCTAATGCCTAATTGTGTTACTTTTGGATAATACATACCTTAACTTCTAGGCTGTATATTTGCAGAGTACCATACCCAGCAACATCAGAGTGCCCCCTGTTGGTGTGGAGTGTGAACTAATGGAGGCATTAGCTTGTTCAGATCAGCAACAAATTTCACCTGCCGTCAGAATGTGACTAAGATAGGTTGTCACAAAAAAAGGCATGCTAAAGCGCCAACAAAAATATTCATTGTCTTAACAGTATATTGTCTATGAAATTTTGGTGGAAAAAAAAAAGTATACAATATTGTTTCATTCATAGGATTTATAAAAAATAATGTCTCACATTTAAAATGTCCAGCGGCTTGCATAATTAGTTTGTTGGATTGGATCAAAAACGCTGGTCTTGGTCTTCAAAGGCCTGTGGGTGTGACAGATTAAAACTTTAGTCTCCTAGAAACCATTCACCAAAATAATAATTGTGACTTTGAGAAGCAGTTTGAACATCAGATTTGAACGAGGGCTGGAAAATGAGGCCTGGCACTGTCCAGTCAAACTTCCAACAACCATATTTCACAGAGGAGAGCTTTGAGCGAGTTGCCGTAGCGATGGCGGGGCCTCTGTGATAGCCAAGTAGCAGCCCGCTCTCACATCTTGTTCCAGCCTGGCACACTGACGCTGGGAACTGCGGGCACCTCGGCAGCCACAAGAGAAGAACCGCAGACAGACGCTCTCCCTTCCCAAACGTTGTAAACGCTCGAGGCACCTCGTGACTTCACAGGACTGATGTTTCTGTCTCTCCACATGCATAGACTCCACTCACCATTTAGCTTGTAAGGATAATTGAATTCAAACTTTGGTGGCTTCCAAGGCAAGGCAACCATTGGTCATTATTTTGAAACAAGAAGCGAGGTCATCTGCTCTCACAACGTGAGCTGCTTGCCAAAGTGCTCTTAAGAACGGTTTACGATCATGAGGAAAATCTGTTATTAGTTCCGCTGATTCTTACCTGAAAAGACTGATCTCTTGCTGGCATCTCGGGCACCACCTGGGGCACAAAAGGCATCAAACAATCACATTCAATTACATGAACCACAACTGTAGTGGATTCACTGGTCAAAAACATTAGCTTTAGCACGAGAAACATTATACTGTAAATACAGTGCATCTGGAAAGTATTCACAGCGATTTACTTCATACTTGCCAACCCTCCCAGATTTTCCGGGAGACTCCCAAAATTCAGTGCCTCTCCTGAAAATCTACCGGGACAACCATTCTACCGTATTTCTCCCGATTTCCAGGCGGACCTGAGTGAGGACAGCCTGTCGTCACGTCCACTTTTCCTCCATAGATCAGCGTGCCGGCCCAGTCAGGTTATAACATCTACGGCTTTTGGAGAGTGCACAACTGCACACACAACAAGAAGGAGACTATTATATATGTCTCCGTCATCCATAGGTTTATCTATAACCCATAAAGTAGGCAGGCACGGACCTATTTCTCAGCGTGTGTTAATTCCAGCCGGCACATTAATACACTGACACACAACAACCGGATTCCCATTATGCATTGCCTCAAAACTACAGCAAGTAGTAATGTCCAAAAAAAGATAGTGACAGAGAATAGAACGAGGATGGGCAATTCAACCCTAAACTCACTCCTTTCTCCTTTCCTGCAAATTAAATGTCACAGATGCTGTCCATACCTATGCTCCCTCAAAGGCTTTGCTACTGGCTGCAAAGCATTGTACTTTCAAATACAACAATGAGTAGGGAGGAGTGTTATGTGTGTGTATCTGTGTAAATAAATGAACACTGAAATTCAAGTATTTCTTATTTATATATATATATATATATATATATATATATATATATATATATATATATATATATATATATATATATATATATATACATTTACATATATATATATATAAATACATATATAAGTACAAATACTTAAATTACATTGAATTCTAGCTATAAATATACTCCCACCCTCCCAATCTCCCGAAATTCGGAGGTCTCAAGGTTGGCAAGTATGATTTACTTATTCCATTCATCCATCCATTTTCTACCGCTTATTCCCTTTCGGGGTCGCGGGGGGCGCTGGCGCCTATCTCAGCTACAATCGGGCGGAAGGCAGGGTACACCCTGGACAAGTCGCCACCTCGTCGCAGGGCCAACACAGACAGACAACATTCACACTCACATTCACACACTAGGGCCAATTTAGTGTTGCCAATCAACCTATCCCCAGGTGCATGTCTTTGGAAGTGGGAGGAAGCCGGAGTAACCGGAGGGAACCCACGCATTCACGGGGAGAACATGCAAACTCCACACAGAAAGATCCCGAGCATGGATTTGAACCCAGGACTACAGGAACTTCGTATTGTGAGGCAGACGCACTAACCCCTCTCCCACCGTGAAGCCTTACCTGAAAAGACTGATCTTATTCCACATTTTTTAATTTTACAGCCTTATTCCAAAGAGGAATACATTCATTTGTGTCCTCAAAAATCTAAAGACAATAACCCATAATGACAATGTGAAATTTAATTTTTTTTTATTTTTTTTTAAAACAAAAAACTAAACAATCACATGCACATTAGTATAAACAGCATTTGCTCAATACTTGGTTGATGCACCTTTGGCAGCAATTACAGCCTCAAGTCTTTTTTAATACAATGCCACAATCTTGGCACACCTATCTTTAGGCAGTTTCACTCATTCCTCTTTGCAGCCTCTCTCAAGCGCCATCAGGTTGGATGGGAAGTGTTGGTTTTCATACATGATGTTGCTGTATTGTATTCTTAGGATTTTTAATTTTTATTTATTTCTTTTACATTTTAGGGATGGGAGTTACGATTTGATTCCGATTGTTGGTGTTACGATTCAATTCACAATTGATTCTCGATTCAAGACAATTCTCGATTCAAACCGATTATTGCAATTTATATTTTTTGGTACAAAAATAATAATAAAGCCTTTTAAAAACAGGTTACAGGTCACAAAGTGCCTCTTGGCTACTCGTGTATGATGTATACATGGGGTCCCAAAACTTTTGGACTCAGGGGCTGCTGCGTTGGGTTAAAAAGAATTTGGCCATGGGCCGTGCTGTATGTATGTATATATATATATATATATATATATATATATATATATATATATATATATATATATATATATATATATATATATATATATATATACATATATATATATATACATATATATATATATATACACAAATTAGGGGTGTGGGAAAAAATCGATTCAAATACGAATCGAATCGTTTACGTTGTGCGATTCAGAATCGATTCTCATTTTAAAAAAATCGATTTTTATTTTTATTTTTATCAATCCAACAAACCACTACACAGCACTACCATAACAATGCAATCCAATTCCAAAACCAAACCTAACCCAGCAACACTCAGAACTGCAATAAACAGAGCAATTGAGAGGAGACACAAACACGACACAGAACAAACCAAAAGTAGTGAAACAAAAATGAATATTATCAACAACAGCATCAATATTAGTTATAATTTCAGCGTAGCAGTGATTAAAAATCCCTCATTGACATTATCATTAGACAATTATAAAAATAATAAAAAAGAACAATAGTGTCACAGTGGCTTACACTTGCATCGCATCTCATAAGCTTGACAACACACTGTGTCCAATGTTTTCACAAAGATAAATAAGTCATATTTTTATTTTTTTTAATAGTTAAATCAAATTTACATTAGTGTAATCAGTTGATAAAACATTGTCCTTTACAATTATAAAAGCTTTTTTTTTTTTTTAAATCTACTACTCTGCTAGCATGTCAGCAGACTGGGGTAGATCCTGCTGAAATCCTATGTGTTGAATGAATACAGAATCGTTTTGAATTGGAAAAATATCGTTTTTGAATCGAGAATCGAATCGAATCAAAAAAATCGATATATTATGGAATCGTGACCCCAAGAATCGATATTGAATCGAATCGTGGGACACCCAAAGATTCACAGCCCTAATATATATATATATATATATATATATATATATATATATATATATATATACTGTACACACACACACACACACACACACACACACACACACACACACACACACACACACACACACACACACACAGTATGTCATGTCTTGTGATCATGTCTTGTTTAGTTTTAGTTATGTTCTGTTTTGTTTAAGACTCCTTTAGTTCCTGTTTGTGCACCTCCCTGAGTTTGTTTTGGTTGCTATGGTTGCAAATTATGTTCACTTGTCTCTGATTAGTGTTCGGCTGCTCACCTGCTACCCGAGCACTAATCAGAGGCATTATTTAAGCCTGCCATTGCCGGTCAGTCGGCCTGGCGTCATTGTGTTCTTTTCATGCTCTGTCCATGCTAGTTTTTTCATGCCAAAGTCCATGCTGCTCTTGTCAAGCCATAGTAAGTGTTTGTTTTATGTTCATAGTCTGTTTATGTGTTAGTTTTGTTCCTCAGCCAAGTTGTGCCTCCGCTGTAAGTGCTTTTTGTTTGTAACTTTTTTTAGTTAAAATTAAATTATGTTTTTACCTAAACGCCATGTCCCGAGTAGTCTGTCTGCCTTCCTGGGAGAACGACCCCGCAGCAAGCTGCGAATCCCCCATTATGACACAGTATATATACATATTCAGAGCATAATGATGTCAAGTTCCATAACAATGTGACCTCGGACTACGTTAAGGTAACGTGTGGAGTTCCCCAGGGTTCGGTCCTTGGCCATGCACTCTTCAGCATCTACATGCTGCCGCTAGGTGACATCATACGCAAATACGGTGTTAGCTTTCACTGTTATGCTGATGACACCCAACTCTACATGCCCCTAAAGCTGACCAACACGCCGGATTGTAGTCAGCTGGAGGCGTGTCTTTATGAAATTAAACAATGGATGTCCGCTAACTTTTTGCAACTCAACGCCAAAAAAAACGGAAATGCTGATTATCGGTCCTGCTGGACACCGAACTCTATTTAATAATACAACTCTAACATTTGAGAACTAAACAATTAAACAAGGCGACACAGTAAAGAATCTGGGTATTATCTTCGACTCAACTCTCTCCTTTGAGGCACACATTAAAAGCGTTACTAAAACGGCCTTCTTTCATCTCCGTAATATCGCTAAAATTCGCTCCATTCTGTCCACTAAAGACGCTGAGATCATTATCCATGCGTTTGTTACGTCTCACCTCGACTACTGTAACGTATTATTTTCGGGTCTCCCCATGTCTAGCATTAAAAGATTACAGTTGGTACAAAATGCGGCTGCTAGACTTTTGACAAGAACAAGAAAGTTTGATCACATTACGCCTGTACTGGCTCACCTGCACTGGCTTCCTATGCACTTAAGATGTGACTTTAAGGTTTTACTACTTACGTATAAAATACTACACGGTCTAGCTCCATCCTATCTTGCCGATTGTATTGTACCATATGTCCCGGCAAGAAATCTGCGTTCAAAGGACTCCGGCTTATTAGTGATTCCCAAAGCCCAAAAAAAGTCTGCGGGCTATAGAGCGTTTTCCGTTCGGGCTCCAGTACTCTGGAATGCCCTCCCGGTAACAGTTCGAGATGCCACCTCAGTAGAAGCATTTAAGTCTCACCTTAAAACTCATTTGTATACTCTAGCCTTTAAATAGACTCCCTTTTTAGACCAGTTGATCTGCCGTTTCTTTTCTTTTTCTTCTATGTCCCACTCTCCCTTGTGGAGGGGGTCCGGTCCGATCCGGTGGCCATGTACTGCTTGCCTGTGTATCGGCTGGGGACATCTCTGCGCTGCTGATCCGCCTCCGCTTGGGATGGTTTCCTGCTGGCTCCGCTGTGAACGGGACTCTCGCTGCTGTGTTGGATCCGCTTTGGACTGGACTCTCGCGACTGTGTTGGATCCATTATGGATTGAACTTTCACAGTATCATGTTAGACCCGCTCGACATCCATTGCTTTCCTCCTCTCCAAGGTTCTCATAGTCATCATTGTCACCGACGTCCCACTGGGTCATTATTGTCACCGATGTCCCACTGGGTGTGAGTTTTCCTTGGCCTTATGTGGGCCTACCGAGGATGTCGTAGTGGTTTGTGCAGCCCTTTGAGACACTAGTGATTTAGGGCTATATAAGTAAACATTGATTGATTGATTGAAGTTATCGATGGGAAAATGCATTTTTAGACAATATGATTTGCCTCAGCGGCTACGAGACACCGAGAGTAACAAGCCGCAAAAAATGGATTAGAAAGGACAGATTAAAAAAAACATTTTATTTTTTAACTTGGACACTGGCGGGCCGTAGTTTGGGGACCCCTGATGTATATCCATAGCGAATAAAAACGGGAATGAACTAAAAAACACATTCTTTAAATCGATTTGAAAAAATTATGAATCAAAATAAGAATTGCATTTTTGATGTCGATTGATTTTTTTCAGCACCCCTCTTACATTGGCATTTGTTGAATTCAAATGCACTGTGGTTCGCATCTACTGAAAACAATGTGAGTATTTATAGTATACATATAGTATAATCATTGAGCACCAGTTTTTTTTTTTAGGGGTACTCTTACTGAGAGTGATTTTCAACTTTTTAGCCCTGGAACTTGAATAAAGGTTGAACTTGTGTCCGATAATTAGCCTTAAATAAACTGTTAGGTTATTTAAGGTCATTGGATGATACTTAATGTGTACACTATAAGAATATCTTTTGTTGATCAATGGTGGTACGAGGCTTGTTGTCATGCATTTTCCATGTGTACAAACACACATAAATCAAATGACCACAAACGTTCACAACTTTGCTTTTTTTCACAGTTTGTGGCTGCTGAGGTCTGTCAGCTTCCCCCATTGTGTCCGCGGCGGTGTTAATAATTCAATGTGGCTCTAAGCTTACTGTACCAAGAGTCATTAAGTAAGACACACATTTTGATAAAGTGACCGTGCTCTCGGTGAACTTACTTTCGTTACAATATGTTTCCATGTGACAACCATTTGCTTGCTCGCTCTTTCGTTGGACAGGAATTCCTATTTTATAACGTCATGAAACATTTTGAATCCCATTTAGTTTTAAAGCTTGCGTTTCCTGAGAAAGGAGAAATGAGAAGGACGACAATTTTAAGGGCAGTTCTGGCTGGCGGCCCTGCTCATTTTTCTTCAAACTTTGTGACGTAATCAGTGTGTCCTTACCAAGTGCTCCGGTACAATATCGGCATTTTTTCACCTTTTCATAAAGATACCGTAACACTGCAAACTTACATTTTATCATCATTTAATGACTAGAAGTCATAATGCGGGCGTTTCCAAGCTTTTTTCACAGAGGGCCCGTGTATTGAAACACCAAAAGATGGGTGGGGGAGGGGGTCATTTTGACATTTTGGACTTTATTAACAGGCCTGAACCACCCATGTATATGCTAGGAAGTTTTATACATTTTTAGTCATTCTCCGATGCAGATGTGTTAATTGCCTTAACATTTTTCATCAGTTTAGTAATGACGATGGATTAATCCGCATTGACATCTTCTATCAACACGCTCACTTTCATTCTACTTTCTCAGCTTTTGCCGCTCTTTGGACACTGATGCCTGTATGACACTCTAATTTAAAGGACCCCTCTAATGCTGACAAAAATGACACATATTTCATAGTTCTGGACCCAGGAATGATGTCTCCACTTAAAATTCCCCCCAAAATAGGCATGTTAGTGACTTTAGGCTTGTTTTTCAACAAGTTTCAGCACAATTTGGAACATCCACTTTTAATTGCTGGTGTCACCTGCAGAAGACTGTAGGCAATTTCCTATTGCGTAGTATGTGTTTTGGTTGCATCTTCATCCCAGAACACTTACGCAATACTACAATACTTTCACGCAGAATTTGAAGGATTTAGCAAATGTGGCTACCAGGTCGTAGCAATACAACTAAAGAATGGGTCTGCCTGCATACATTTAAAATGATGGGAATATGAGGAAAGTATGGACCTCTCCAGTTAATCGCCTGGCACAAAATGGAACAGACCAAATGAACGTAGTGTAACTTAAAGCAGCTTTTAAAAATTGATTATGACTTCAAAGAAGAAGGGTCGGCGTTTGGATGGAAGTAATTAAAAAAAAAACTCAAGCCAAATACGATCCTGAAAATCAGGAGCACCCTCAAGGGGAGAAAGACTGAGTCAGAACCTGTGGAAAATGGAGAAAGAGCAGCTAAAAACGAGAGACAAAGGACGTAAGTGGCTAGTATTCTGTTTATTTTATTTTATCTATCCGAAAGGAAGCTAGACAACCTGGGAGCCAGATACCAACAGAGGGTCGGATTTGTTCAACATTTCTACAGGCAAGACTTAGTTTACTTATTCAATACAATGCAATGCAATGCAATACAAGTGAACCAGGATATTGCATTCTTTAAAGACCTAAGAACACAAGGATGAGGCGGTTGTCACATGACGTCACAGAGCAGTCAACAAAGGACACCGCTACCGGGAAACTAATCCCCTTCAACGTCTGAGACAGAGATTTTTCTGACTGAATCCTTTGGGTCAGTCATCATTGATACCGTATGTACTCGCACCGTCTGCGGGGAAAATGGCTGACGAACTACTTGAATGAACAGAGCCAAAATGAAGTGATGAAGCTACTTCTGACGGACGTTACATGTTGCAGACCATTTAAATTTGAAGATGGAAACATACACTAGTGAGAGGACCAGGCAAAATAGGAAACAAAAAATCTGCCATATAGAAACTGAGTTGGTTGAAGCAGACATCCCATTACTGCTGAGCAAGACCTCATTGAAAATAGCAGGAACTGTTGTGGACATGAAAAAAGACAGAGTTATAATGTTCAAGCAGAATGTACCTCTGGAGTTCACCAGTTTGTGTGGACATCAGAGATAAATATAATTTAAATGAAGATGAAGTTCTTGCAATAACTGACAACATGTCTCAAGCTGAGAAACAGAAAGTTCTTTTGAAACTCCACAAACAGTTTGGACATGCATCGGCAGATCAGTTGCAGAAGCCTTTTCACAGGTCTGGAAACATTTACTACATTTCCATGCACTAAATTAGTCTGATTTCTCAAATAGTTCCAATTTTTTTGTATTTCACATCTACGTGTGAAGTCCAAGTGTCCATGGACTTTCTCTAATTTGACTATTGGTCTTATGCAGTGTGCCTCCCGTACACTGGGAGAGGCTTATTTCCTTTTAGCGCGGTTGATTTATTAATTTTCCGGTTGACCTATATGAAGTCACACTAGGCGTTTGTGGCCTCTAACAAGCTAAGAGCCTAGCTATGTTGTAATGTCCGCTGTATACTACCAAGAATATATCGGAGCGGAGGCAGGTACGAAGTCAAGAAAGACCAACGGCAGAGTTTTGTTCAAGAAATTTTTGGACCGAGAATCATGTAAACAAAACTTTTCAAAGTCTAGGAGTTCATTCATAAGGCAGCAAAGGCTCTATGGATTGATGGAAGGAGTTTTGAGCCTGAAGGAAAAGAGCGTTCGTGACCCGACTGGATACTGATCCAGATGAACTTGGTTGCTATTTTTTTGGACTATCTTGCCAGTTGTGTGGAATACAGAGTTACTGTTAATCAGTTTGGAAAGCTGCATGAAGAACTTTGTGTATGCTTTATTATTCTCCTTCTAATTTGTAATATGTGCGTCATTCTCTTTCATAATTCCTTCAGGAGTTTCCATTAAGCCAGCATTCAACATTTCCTTAGTTACCTTGTTAAATAAATCTGTTTCTTTTTTTCTACCATCGATGTACTTCAAAATGTTGGGTTTTATTAATTTGTGTTTAAATAAAAGTATCCTCTTCATTGCAATTGTTGTTGTTTTTATTGAAAAATATCCGCTACCGGGTTGTATCCCACGCGTTGAAACGGGCGCATTCACGATGTGAAGGGTCCCCCTCCGACACACACTCCCTCGAGAGATCTGGTTTTCAATCGCATAACCCGGGTGTGTTAGTCTGACTTTTCAAAAACCGAACAAAATCGGATTAAGGTGTATCCATGGGCTGTGGGAGGCCCATTTAGAACCGAACTATTTGAGGAAGTCAGACTAATTTAGTGCATGGATACGTACTGAATGACAAATAATATTTCACTATTTTGCTATAGATAGTAAATGAATATAACATATGCAAGATATTCAGCAAGACAAAGCCAAAACATGCTGTCGGTTAATCTTTAGCCTCGGAGTATAATGCAACCATTGCAGTGGATCTACATGAGTTGGAAACAGGCCTTTGGTATCTTTAAATCACCAACCATTTCGCATGTTTCAGTCCAGGAGTCTTTGTGAAAACAAAGAAATCCTCTGAAATAGTCAACGCCATCATTGACATATGGATAAGTGTCCACGGTCCTCCACAAAGCTCTAAAGTGACAATAGTGGATTATTAAACAAATGTAGAAGTCCGGGATATGGCAGAGAACTTTAACTTTAAAATACAAATCACAGCATGAAGTTTTCTCCAGCAGTAATGGACTGCTGGAAAGACACAATCAGACACTCACCGAAATCCTCCAGAAGGTAAAATAAGAAAAAGACTGTGACCGGCATTTTGCCCTTGACTGGGCCCTCATGGCAAAGAATAGTATGCATAATGTGCATGGGTACAGCTCATTTACCAATTTCCCATCTGTGCTGGTAGATAAAGTACCTCCTCTAGAAGGTACCACTGTGAGTGCCAGGGTAGTAGAACATAAATCTGCTCTCCATGCATCCAGAAAAGCATTTATGGAAGCTGAATATTCACAGGGAATTAGGAGGACTCTGCACAAGCAACTTAGACCCACAGAGACAAAGTGTATTACGAACAGGCTGACTGTAAAGAGTATAAGGGTCTAGGGGTTGTTATTGGTCAGGATGGAGCAGTTGTTTTTGTGAGACATGGCAGACTTCTTGTTAGAGTTCATCACTCAAGGCTTTGTAAATACAACACACAGAATGAAGAGTCAGACTTAGCAAGATGATCTTAGACAAAAGGTAGAACGTGAGGAAGCGGCGGCAGATGGTGTAGAAAATAACTCAGACAATGAACACAATGCACATGATGAAATAGTCAACATTAGTGATAAGGTTATGAATACAGACAATGTTCTACGCCCCATTATAAAATACACATGAGTAAGACAAACTGAAAAAGAAAACAATGTCGATGTAAGTGCTGGATCGTATGTAGATGTACAGTTGCAACCAGGACAGACAGTGACCTTCAAGGTTAAAGAGGATGGTGCTCTGTATAAAGCTAAGATTTTTTTAGCAGAGCTGGTAAAGCCAAAGGAAAGGACAAAATCTGGTTTTACTTACAATATTTTAAACCTGATAAGCGAAAAGAAGCAATTGACATGTCACGTGTAGGAGCCTCAGCATTGAAACAGAAAAACTAAAATTATGTATTTATAACAAAATATCTCATTTGATGCAGTCAAACAGGCAGGCAGAAATAATTAATTGGTGTTATAATCAAGTCTTTGAAGAAGTTGAAGATGCAGGTGAAAAGTATGTCTCCACCAGTGGTATCTGTAGTCTTAAAGAAACACCTAATGGCATCATCCTAAAAGCACAACTTGTTGCCAGAGGCTTTGAAGAACTCAATATTTATGACCTGCCCAAATATTCTCCAACCTGTATCTCAGAATCTCTTACAAGGATGTTAGCAGTAATCTGCCGGAGTGAACGCAAAGTCCACTCTGTGGACATAACATTTGCATTTTGCAAGGCATGGAACTGTCTACAGACAATTATGTGCGCCCACCACCTGAGGCAGGATGCAAAGGCATTCTTTGGAAGTAAAAAAATGTGTTTATGCTCTTGCTGATGCATCATTGTATTGGTACAACAAAGGGAACGCACAATGGCTCAGCACATGTGCTAGTTTCACAGGTAGACCCAGCAATCTTTTATTGGGTAAATGAACATGAACACTCAAAAGTTACTGGAGTGCTGGCATGCCATGATGATGAATGATTTCGGGCAGGGTCGAATACGTTTATAACAAATGTGATTTCCAATTTGATGTCAGCTTTTCATGTTGGGTGTGAGGAACGTGAAAACTTCTACTGTGTTGGCATGGATTTTCGACTGTGGATGGTGGGGTTCAGATCCATCAGCACAACTATATTAATCATCTGCAACCCTTTAACATACCGGTAGATGCAGTGAGGGCTGTACAGAGAAATTCATATCTGAAAGAGGCTGAAATGGAGCAGCTAAGAACAAACTAGGGCAGATCCGATGGATAGCCGAGAAGACCAGGCCTGAAGTTATGTTTGACACTTGCATTCTGGCATCCAGTTTGAAAAATGCCACTGTGCAATCCATTTATGATGTCAACAAAGTAATCTGTAAAGTAAAGTCAGAAAAGGTTACCCCTAAAGGGGAACTGCACATTTTTTGGGAATTTTGCCCATCATTCACAATCATTATGAAAGACAAGCACAAGTCTTTCTTTTTTAGGATCCTAAAGATGATAAAAACACTACTGTTGTAGCCTTCAAAGCCCTCTAAATCAACTTCAAAACCCTCCATCAACATTTTACACTGCATATATTTATAATGTCCTAACAGGCACGTTCATAACAATGTATAATATCCTTTTCTTTTTTAACCCAAATATACAGAGGATGAACTGTTGGTTATAGAAGCGAGCACGAACAGAGGTTGAAACATTAGAGCAGACCGAAGCCGAGAGTGTGAGGTCAGCATGATTTGCGAGTATAAATGTGAAAGTTGGAGCCAAGCTGTGCGGACATATATGGTGTGTTTACCCAAAATCAACTTAAAAAAACTTCCCCGTAATGCTCCTTGTGTGATCTGTGTCACTGACAATAATTCACTGTTTAATATACAAAGATCCAAAAATCAGGGCATAGAGAAAATACTTACGTTGGAAATGAGCAGTGTTAAAGAGCTCATACAAAAGCTCAACTTGCTGAATGTCTGACTCAAATAAGGAGCATCTTCCCTAATGCTTCAAAGGCATTGAGTGAAGGATTAATGCATCTCAAATAAAAATTTGTGATATGAATCTATGTTCAGGTCTTGTTTAGTCTAAGCGCCAAAACAACAAGAAGTCACCACCAGTAAAGAACCACACCAACTTTGTCATGGATGATGGGGAACTGAGATACACCAGATTAAGGGACACCCCAATATCCATTTTCCCCTGACCATGAGTGGGACATTAATGTTGTCCTCGGTAGACAACATTGCTTTTTCTACAGAGATCACTACTACATCTCTTCGTCCCGATATTGTTGTTTGGTCCATTGATGCAAAGTCGGAGAACCTCACTGAATTGACAACTCCACAGGAGGAAGAATTGAGGCTGCATTCGTGCGCAAAAAGGTTGAGGTTGGATGACGAGGCTTTGTAGGAATGGCAACCACACGTCTCTTGAGGCACACGGGAGTGACGCAAGGGAAGATGAGGAGAGCAGCAAAAGAACTGGGGGAAGAAGCAGAAAAAGGAAGACTTTGCTGTTGCTGAGGATGAAAGACAAGTGCTGGAGAAAGAACACCTAACCCCAAAATCTATTAGCTGCAGGGAGTGACAGGGAGAAGTCAATGTCATTGGTTCGCCAACAGGAGATGTCCGAGGATGAAAGGGGCAATACACTGAGGATTGGTGGTTCCAGGCTGATGACCCTGAAGTAGACCGATGGGCACTGGAGGGGGTGCAGCAGGCAGAGATGCCAAGCAGGAAATTCCACCAACCTGTATGTTTAGTACTGTGTCACACCCGGGTGATTTTTGGTCTGGGTTTCGTCTGGTTTCATGTTTTGTCATTTCCTGTTGTATTTCAAAATACTGACTATCCCTCTCGTTTCAGATCACTTGCCCTTCCTCCTGTTTCACTGGTCTGACGAATTTACTGATTGCCTGATTGTGTCCTCCTGTGTCACCCACCCTCATGTGTAGAAAGGTATTATCCTCCTTCTGTCCTGTGCTAGAGTGTTTTCGTACCTTTTGTGCAAACCTCCAGCGATCCATGTTCACAGCCATTACCACGTTTTATGTACCCTTTTTGTCAGAACATTAGTCATTTAGCATTGCCTCCCTTAGAGCGCCTTTTGTTATATTTTGCATATTGTTCTCTTTGCACCATTTTTCCCTTTGCTGCTGGAGCGTTTTGAGTTCATTGAGATTTTGTTAGTTTTTAGGTTATGTAAGCTCGGCATTTGATAGCCTGTTAAGTTTCTCCCCTTTTGGACCCTTTCCCTTGTTCGAAATAAGTCTTTGTTTTTAAACTCCTGCATCTGTGTCCAGAGTCCTGTTCAAGTCGTGACACTGTGTTCTCTACTACTGATGTTTTCCTCAAAAATGCTGAAAGAGCATGAGGAAACACAGGCTTTGGCGTCCATAGAAGAGGAGATGAAGCAGCAGTGAAGTCTGGAAATGCCAATTCTTGTATATTTTTTCTTTTGCTCATAATGTTAAAACATGTCAGTTTTAAAAGCAATCATGGATCATGGCGACAAAAACATGATTAAAATAATAGTTTTGCATTAGTTTATCCACACTGTCTATGCGGGGAAATAGGCTCCAGGCTCCAGTTCTGTAAATGACGTCACACCAATGGCGGGCAGCATATTGAGTATAGCAATGGAACGTTCCAAGTACGTTCCAAGTGGTGAGGACGAGACAGCGTACAGGGCCGAGGTAGATAAATTGTCTGTCTGGTGTTCAGACAACAACCTGACCCTGGACATCCAAAAGACTAAGGAACTCGTTATGGACTTCAGGAAAAAAACGACTGGACCATACCCCCCTCCTCATAAATGGGGAACGGGTGGAAACTGTCACTACCTTTGGTTCCTGGGCACCCACATCTCCTCCAACTGGCCCTGGACCATTAACGTCAGGGACTTGGTGAAAAAGGCACAGCAGCGGCTGTACTTCCTGCGCGTCCTCAGGAAGCACAACTTGGACACAGAGCTGCAACATAAGGTCTTCTACCACTCCTCTGTGGCGAGCGTCCTGACATATAGTCTGGGAGCGTGGTATTCAGGCTCCACAGTTGAGGACAGAAGGTTTGTTGTCACCCTCAGTACAATGACAGTAAAGGTGAATTTGAATCTGAAAAATTAATTGATATTATGGGAAATTACTTTCATAATTACTTTCAGGAGCAAAAAATACATTGAGAACTTGTTAATGCAATGTTGGTCATCACTATGAGTCATTTTAGTATCCAATCAGAGAGACCTTTGGCCACCATATGTTAGCCAATGTGGAGTCCATAACCTCAATGAAAATTAAAAGTACAGTACTTTTTTATTTTTGGCAGCCCGTCACATACATAATACTGCCTGAAAGATTTACGAAGCAGAGCACTGAATTAGGTTTGATTCATTTTCATTCATGTTCAAAGGCAAAATAATGGATGGCGGCCCCTGCCAGACCACGGTAAGAATGGGATTTACGACGTCAAAGAAAGTTCCATTCACCTCTATAAACTGGAATGTGATGGAAAAATGCCTCTTGCATGAAACAGACGATGAAGTTTTACATATGAGGGTTTCCTCAGGTGAACCTTTGCAGGAAGCCACTGTGCCATCCTAAGCTTCTCAAAGCTACATTTTTTCTAATGCCTTTTGATGCTGGGTTAGAGTCATCTCACAAACATGCCAGAAGGTAAAATAACGGAGAATATTCAACTAAAGAGGACAAAAACAAATGCCAGCTAGACATGAATGAAGGAATGACTCACTTTTGTCCTGCTCAGGAGGCTCCATGATGTCGCTGTCAGTGTCACTGGGTATGTGCCAAGGTTGTCGGATGGCCTGTAACTGCTGGTAGAACTCATCCTGAATCAAAGGAATTTAAAAAAAGAAGATGTGATGGCAAAAAAAAATGGTGGAAAAACTGACAAAATACTTGCACAAATGTATATTGTAATAATACATGATACCTTACAGTGTGTGTCAAATCATGTATACATATTGGTAAGTAGTTTGTTGTGCAGTTTGTCTTCTCAAGGAATACCATTCTAGAAAAACAAACTTGGATATACTTTAGAGCAGGACTATTCAACTAGCAGTCCGTGGGCCACATCCGGCCCGCCCAAATCTTTTCTTTTGGCCTGCCGAATACCACCCAAATAGGCTTGATGAAACAATTAAAGGCCTACTGAAATGAGATTTTCTTATTTAAACGGGGATAGCAGGTCCATTCTATGTGTCATACTTGATCATTTCTTGATATTGCCATATTTTTGCTGAAAGGATTTAGTAGAGAACTTCGACGATAAAGTTCGCTACTTTTGGTCGCTGATAAAAAAGCCTTGCCTGTACCGGAAGTAGAATCCCATGTGCGCGTGACGTCACCGGTGTGAGGGCTCCTCACATCCGCACATTGTTTACAATTGTAGACACTAGCAGCGCGAGCGATTCTGACCGAGAAAGCGACAATTTCCCCATTAATTGGAGCGAGGATGAAAGATTTGTGGATGAGGATAGTGAGAGTGAGGGATTGGAACAAAAAAGAAAAAAAAGACGAGGGCAGGATTCAGATGTTATCAGACACATTTACTAGGATAATTCTGGAAAATCCCTTTTCTGGTTATTGTGTTACTAGTGTTTTAGTGAGATTATATAGTCATGGTGTAGGGCAGGGTTTGGCAACCTTTACCACAGAAAGAGCCATTTTGACCCGTTTCACAAAATAAAGAAGACAATCGGAGCCGCAACCATTCTCGCGAATATCTGCTGATGGTCACCCGGATAACAATACTGGGGGCGTGCTATGAGGCCATTGCCTTTGACGCCTTCTACAACATGTACAAACAGCTTGCCAGCACTGTAACATGTTGTATGTGGCTTCCGCAGATACACGTGCACAACTGCGGGGCGTGGTTGTTCGGCAGCCATGCGGGTCGCACTGGAGGTTGTGATGTTGGCAACTTTAATACTCTTGCTGGTGTGCAACACACTGTGGGCACACACTGGGCGGGGGTGGTGGGCACGTTTCGGGAGAGCATCCTCACAGTAACACAGCGTAAACAAACAAAACAAATGCCCAGAGTCCTTTGCATCCATGACTCTTGCTGGCTATATTATACACCCCGTTGTTTACGGTAAGAACCAACTTGTTACCTCAATTTTCTCACCGAAACCTGCCGGTTGACATGTGGTAGAGAAACGTGTTCGCTTGACCGCTCTGTTCCATATTAAAGCTTCGCAACAAACAAGGAAACACCGGCTGTGTTTGTGTTGCTACAGCCGGCCGAAATCCACCGCTTTCCACCAAATGCATTCTTCTTTGTGATATACATTATTAATTGAACAAATTGCAAAAGATTTAACGACACAGATGTCCAGAATACTGTGTAATTATGCGATTAAATCGGACGACTTTTAGCCATAAGTGGTGCTGCGATAAAATGTCCGCTACAACCAATAACGTCACAAGCACGCGTCAATATAAGCGTCATCCTTCCGCGACGTTTTCAACAGGACACTTTGCGGGAAATTTAAAATGACAATTTAGTAAACTAAACCGACCGTATTGGCATGTGTTGCAAAGTTAAGATTTCATCATTGATGTATATACTATCAGACTTCGTGGTCGGTAGTAGTGGGTTTCAGTAGGCCTTTAAAACTAGGGTTGATCAGGTATGCAGTACTCCAGCCACCCCACAGGAAGAAACAGCAAATAATATATGTCAAAATGAAGCTGCAGTGGGGTGAGTAGAAGAAGGCGTAGGCGGCATGGCGTAGTGATAGAGCAGCCGTACCAGAAACCTGAGGGTTGCAGGTTCGCTCCCCGCCTATTGACATCCAAATCGCTGCCGTTGTGTCCTTGGGCAGGACACTTTACCCTTGCCCCCGGTGCCGCTCACCCTGGTGAATGAATGATGAATGAATGATAGGTGGTGGTCGGAGGGGCCGTAGGCGCAAACTGGCAGCCAGGCTTCCGTCAGTCTACCCCAGGGCAGCTGTGGCTACAGATGTAGCTTACCACCACCAGGTGTGAATGAATGATGGGTTCCCACTTCTCTGTGAGCGCTTTGAGTATCTAACAATAGAAAAGTGCGATATAAATCTAATCCATCATCATCAGAAGACTACCCATTCAACCCTGGAAAAAAGTCCATATAAATTGCAAAAATGGGACTTTTAACAACGACTGTACAACAAAGTATGAATGTTCTGCCCCGAGCAAGGCTTGAGTCATTGTTTTCTGGCTGACCTTTTCAGTGACAGACACATTGATCCAGATAAACAGCAACAATGGTAGAAATCCCAGCGTGTAAGCTTCATCACGAAACTTGGACAAACATTTGTAAGTAGATATTGTGCATACAGATATTTAGTCTGTTTTGTATTGAAATTGATGACTTTGTGATGTCTTTTGATTTGTGGTTGTGTTGTTTTTTTTGTCTGAGAGTAACTCTGCCGAGAAAACCTTGTTTAATACATGCAGCGCTAAATTTGACCAGTAGAGGGGGACTACGCTACTTGCGATATTTTTCACATCCGTTGTCTGCGATGTTTTGTGTGTAAATGTTATGTAATTTCTAAAAGTGTAAACATTTATAATTTATTGTTTGAAAACATTAACACTAAACCTATTTCATTTATGTAAAATACACAATGGACGTTAAACTTTTTTTAAATGTTTATTTTATGTTTATGTTTTCAGTCGTACAAACCTTAGTGAAGCAAGAAGTGTAAGGAAATAAAACTAATGAAGAAACATTTTTCAAAAGAAGGAACATGAATCCTGAACAAAAACTGAAGCTTCTTTTTCTTTAGGCTTTTAAGTATTTGCACATCCTGGAAACGATTAGCGGGGGCAGAATAATGAAGCGCAGTGTGAAAGCCGATGTGTTTACTTTGCAATTAGGGAAACAGAGTCTTAAAGAAATATAACCTGCGGAGGAACTTTCTGACGAAATATCCCTATTTCGATGTAAAGCCCCTGAGCCCTTGGGATCTTGAAGCCCCGGCCCTCTTCATTATGTACAAAACCCAAAACCAGTGAAGTTGGCACGTTGTGTAAATCGTGAATAAAAACAGAGTACAATGATTTGCAAATCCTGAATAGACTGCAAAGACAAGATATTTAATGTTCGAACTGAGAAAGTACATTTTTTTTGCAAATAATCATTAACTTAGAATTTAATGGTAGAAACAAATTGCAAAAAAGTTGGCACAGGGGCATTTTTACCACTGTGTTACATGGCCTTTCCTTTTAACAACACTCAGTAAACGATTAAGAACTGAGGAGACCATTTATTTTAACCTTTTCAGTCGGAAATCTTTCCCATTCTTGCTTGATGTACAGTTTAAGTTGTTCAACAGTCCGGGGTTTCTGTTGTCGTATTTTACGCTTCATAATGTGGCACACATTTTCAATGGGAGACACGTTTGGATTACAGGCAGGCCAGTCGAGTACCCGCACTCTTTTACTATGAAGCCACGCTGTTGTAATACGTGGCTTGGCATTGTCTTTCTGAAATAAGCAGGGGCATCCATGATAACGTTGCTTGGATGACAACATATACAGTAATGCTCCATAACCTGTATATACCTTTCAGCATTAATGGTGCCTTCACAGATTTGTAAGTTACCCATGCCTTGGGGGCTATTACACCCCCATTCCATCACGGATGCTGGCTTTTGAACTTTGCGCCTAGAACAATCCAGATGGTTCTTTCCGTCTTTGTTCCGGACGACACAACGTCCACAGTTTCCAAAAACTATTTGAAATGTGGACTTGTCAGACCACGGAACACTTATCCACTTTGCATCAGTCCCTCTTAGATGGGTGTTGTTGATAAATGGCTTTCGCTTTGCATAGTAGAGCTTTAAATTGCACTTACAGATGTAGTAACAAGCTGTAGTTACTGACAATGTTTTTCTAAAGTGTTCCTGAGCCCATGTGGTGATATCCTTAACACACTGATGTCGCTGTGTGGTGCAGTACCGCCTGAGGGATCCAAGGTCACGGGCATTCAATGTTGCATGCAGATATTTTTTCAGATTCTCTGAACCTTTTGATGATATCAAAGACCGTGGATGGTGAAATCCCTAAATTCCTTGCAATACCTTGTTGAGAAATGTTGTTCTTAAACTGTTCGACATTTTGCTCATGCATTTGTTCGAAAAGTGGTGACCCTCACCCCATCCTTGTTTTTGAATGACCGAGCATTTTATGGAAGCTGCTTTTATTACAAATCATTGCACCCACCTGTTCTCAAATTAGCCTGTTCACCTGTGGGATTTTACAAATAAGTGCTAGATGAGCTTTCCTCAACTTTCTCAGTCTTGTTTGCCACATATGCCAGCTTTTTTTAAACATGTTGCAGGCATCAAATTCCAAATGAGCTAATATTTGCAAAAAATTTAATTTTCCAGTTTGAACGTTAAGTGTTAAGTTAAGTGTCTTTTCAATTGAAAATAAGTTGAAAAGGATTTGCAAATCATTGTTTTCTGTTTTTCTTTACGGTTTACACAACGTGCCAACTTCACTGGTTTAGGGGTTTCTAGTTGAATAACCTGCTTTAGAGTAGTCAGTGTACAGTTGGAATAGCATTATTGATTTACTATCCACTGAAAATGAATCAACACACACTCATTGTCTGAATAGTACGGACTACATGAGTGCGGCAAGGAAGCTGCAATTCATTGAAGAGAAACATGAATGGTAACATCCATAAGCTGGGAGCGGGGAGTGACAAGTTGTTTTAATTGAGGGCAGCTGTACATGAGCTTGACTTAATGAATTATTGATGCCACTAGGTGTCTCTAAAACACATTACCACTCAACTTTAGAAATCAGCCTATAAAAACAAGTATCCGATAATATCAGTTTGCATGTAAAATGTCAAAAATAAGCTTTTATAAAAGCAGTCCACTAGTGTGTTAGCAAAACAAAGTCTGTCATAAAGGTAATAATAAGTAGGCTAATGTTTTTCATACCAAGTCATACCAAAGACTGTAAAAATGGGACCATTACCTCCCTGCTTGACACTCAGCATCAAGGGTTGGAATTGGGGGTTAAATCACCAAAAATGATTCCCGGGCGCGGTTCAAGGGTGATGGGTCAAATGCAGAGAATAATTTCGCCACACCTAGTGTGTGTGACAATCATTGGTACTTTTACTTTATTGTTATCTGTTTTTACTAATTTCCCTTAATCAAATATTTTCTAACATTCTACATTACAAAATTATACAAGTGTGTGATGATTCAAGCAGATAATGTATCAGACTAATTGTTACGCTTGTGTGGCATTGTAATGCCGGATTCGGTCCTCCGTGGATGCGTCAGCAAGAACACAGCAAAAAGGTAAGAACTAAGGGATTTATTAAACAAAAGGAGCTATGAACAAAAATACTGATACAAATAGAAAAGGCAAATAAAAGCGCTAGCATGGAAAGCTAGGACAAACAAACCGAAGCACAAGGGCACCAAAAAGAAATACAAAACAACTAGCGTGAAAGCTAGGAATAAAAATAAAGCTTAGCGTGAGAGCTAGCGAAAACGAGAGTGAGAGACAAGTCGTAAACAGATGTATGTGAACAAAACTAAGATCCGACAATCAGTGAACAGAAAACGCTGGCTTATAAACAGGTGGTGATTAGTAAAGACAGGTGTGCTGGAAAAGAGAGTAGCAGCTGAAACTAATGAGTGACCATGGAAACGAACGAAACAGGAACTGATATAAAAATGGAACAAAAATAACAATACGGTGATGATCCGACCATCGGATCACAACAGTATCCCCCCCCAAAAGAGACAGATACCAGATGTCCAAAAAAAAAAATACAACAAAGAATGCAAAGAAAAACTAGAACCCCCTCCCCACAACAAGAAAATCCGCAGAAGAAGGGAGGGCGGAGGGTCACCAGGTCGCGTGTCCCCGAATCCACCGAGGAATAGCAATGTGGCGGCGGCGGATGGAACGCCGCTGCCGAAAAAGTTTTGGCGGCCGACCTTGAAAAGGCCACATCAGTGGCCGCCTTGCAGGATGAGGTGCACGGCGAGGCGGACGACCTCGCAGAGGCCACACCTGTGGCAGACGTGGAGGAGGCTTGGCAGCAGCAGACGAAGGTGCGGGGGCTGCAGCCGAAGCAGGTGCAGAGGCCGGCGGAGGAGCAGGCGCAGGCTTCAGCCGAGGAGCAGGCGCAGAGGCCGGCGGAGGAGCAGGCGCAGGCTTCAGCCGAGGAGCAGGCGCAGGCTTCAGCCGAGGAGCAGGCGCTGGCTTCAGCCGAGGAGCAGGCGCTGGCTTCAGCCGAGGAGCAGGCGCTGGCTTCAGCCGAGGAGCAGGCGCTGGCTTCAGCCGAGGAGCAGGCGCTGGCTTCAGCCGAGGAGCAGGCGCTGGCTTCAGCCGAGGAGCAGGCGCTGGCTTCAGCCGAGGAGCAGGCGCTGGCTTCAGCCGAGGAGCAGGCGCTGGCTTCAGCCGAGGAGCAGGCGCTGGCTTCAGCCGAGGAGGAGGCGTTGGCTTCAGCCGAGGAGGAGGCGTTGGCTGTAGCCGAGGTGCAGGTGCTGCAGCCGAAGAAGGCGGCGTCGTGGAGTATGGCGTAGTCGTCGCCGTCGTGGAGGTCGGCGTAGTCGTCGCCGTCGTGGAAGAAGGCGTAGTAGTCGGCGTCGTGGAAGAAGGCGTAGTAGTCGGCGTGGAAACCGCAGTTGTCGACGCAGGTGTTGGAGTGGGTTCCAACTTAAGAGCTGGTGCGAACTCCAGCTTTGGAGCTGGTGCTGGAGTGGGCTCCAGCTCTGGAGCTGGTGATAGAGTGTGCTCCAGCTTTGGAGCTAATGCTGGACTGGGTTCCAGCTTTAAGGCTGGTGCTGGAGTGGGTTCCAGCTTAGGAACAGGTGCTGGTGCGAGGACCAGGAAAGAGTCGATTGCTGGCGTGAGAACCAGACTAGGATTCGGTGCTGGTGTGTGAACCAGGCGAGAGACCGAAGCTGGTGTGGGAACAAGGTTAGGAACCTCTTCTGGTGTGAAAACCAGGCGAGAGTCTACTTTTGGTGTAAAAACCAGGTTAGGGACAGTGCCGAACATCGGTGGTGGAGGACGTGCTGGAGGTAATGACCTCGCAAGTCTGAACACCGGTGGAGGAGGTCTACTTGGTCGTTGTGATTTGACCGGGGGAAACACAGGTGGAGGAGGTCTACAAGGCCGTTGAGACTTGGCCGGGGGAAAAACAGGTGGAGGAGGTCTACAAGGCCGTTGAGACTTGGCCGGGGGAAACACAGGTGGAGGAGGTCTACGAGGAAGAGCTAAGCGGAATACAGGTGGCGGCGGCCTAGGAGGAGCTAGCGGTTTAACGGGCCGAAAAACAGGTAAGGGTGGCCTCATAGGAGGTTGCGGTTTGACAGTTTTAAGAAATGGTAGCGTCTGCGCTACCTCCGCAACACAGCTATAGGCCATAGCCCCCCCCTCCAGACGGGAATCCCAGACCCGTTCCCTGTGGTCAGGGACTGACCATAAGGGAGGGTGGTGGGAGGTTTGGAGGCGGGCAGACTCCTCCCCTCTATATTGTCCAGAGTGTCCCTTTGAAAAGGGAGAAAAAACCTTGGACTTGGGCTGGGAATGAGGTTTTACAGGTGGAGTTGAAAAAGCAGATGGTTGGGATTTACCAGAATAATAAAAAGCAAAAATGTCCTGGAAATTCTGTATTTTATTATTAATGTTATTGTCATTTGAAAATGGATGAGAAAGAGAATCTTCCAAAAAAAATTCCTCATTGATGATGTCATCAACGGAGGACGGGTTTGCGTTACCGGGAGGCGTCGACGAAATGACGTCATCTGCGCGGGACACAAGTTGAGAATTTGCCCAGTCGGTAAAACTGTTAGCAAAGTGTGTTATTGGGTCCCCAAACAATGGTGTAGGGGTTTTGTATGCGGACTGTAGGTTGCTGTGTTTATGAGGAGGGAGGCATGGAGTGGGAAAGTCACTGTCACGGGACGAAGCCATCGTTCGCGGCTTCCGCCTACGCGGACGAGCGCGAGCGCTGCGGGAGGGAAACTCACCGGACCGGGAAACATCGATGGGGATCAGGGTTCCATCCGGACCCCACATGATACTTTCATCCGGGTTGCATCGGAGAGTCTCTGCCTCCATCGCCCGAAACATAATCCATGTACCTTCATCGAAGGCGTCCTCGTGGTTGCCAGACGCGAAGGAACCATTCTTTGGTCGGATCTTACTGTTACGCTTGTGTGGCATTGTAATGCCGGATTCGGTCCTCCGTGGATGCGTCAGCAAGAACACAGCAAAAAGGTAAGAACTAAGGGATTTATTAAACAAAAGGAGCTATGAACAAAAATACTGATACAAATAGAAAAGGCAAATAAAAGCGCTAGCATGGAAAGCTAGGACAAACAAACCGAAGCACAAGGGCACCAAAAAGAAATACAAAACAACTAGCGTGAAAGCTAGGAATAAAAATAAAGCTTAGCGTGAGAGCTAGCGAAAACGAGAGTGAGAGACAAGTCGTAAACAGATGTATGTGAACAAAACTAAGATCCGACAATCAGTGAACAGAAAACGCTGGCTTATAAACAGGTGGTGATTAGTAAAGACAGGTGTGCTGGAAAAGAGAGTAGCAGCTGAAACTAATGAGTGACCATGGAAACGAACGAAACAGGAACTGATATAAAAATGGAACAAAAATAACAATACGGTGATGATCCGACCATCGGATCACAACACTAATGTTGGTATCAGCTAATACTCAAGGCTCCAATATCAGTATTGTATCGAATGTGAAGAGTTTGTATCAGAACACCACTAATTTATTTCTATATATATAAATTATATATTTCAGGATGCAGTTGTCGTTTATTGCTGTTAATTGATTTAGGATATACCCGCGGTAAATAATTTCTGCCATGTAGTTCAGTTTCAATTTATTTCGAACATGCATACCATACCCTGTAATGCAGCGCAAATTTCCAGTTGTTTCATTACAGCTCATTCGAAAAGGAGTAGGAAGAAGCAGAGCTTATCTAATCCTACCCCTTTTTATATCATAGCAATTTTATCCCATTTCTTCGTGCTCTGTGACAGAACAGTGAATAAATAAATAATATATAATTAATATGCTATAGTAAGTAAACAAATAATAAATATACAAATAATCATTATCTCAAAAAAAAAAAAAAAGGGTTCAAGATGTTCATAGTATTTGTGACCACTTGTAGTTTGAACAGTCTCTTAAACTGGATCACATTGGTGCTTTGTTTGATTTCTTTGGTTAATCCATTCCATAAATGAATTCCACAATGACTCATTAATCATGTATCAAATATTTTTAAAGCATACAAATATGTCCAAGACCTTCAAGGGTCTTATAATGTTTTCAACATTAAAAGACCCTCTAATCAACTTTACACTCTTTTATTCCAATATATTCATGTTGCCTGAGGCTGAACCAATCAGTGGCCATGCACGATACTAAACAGCATGCTCAGATTGATTTGGTCTCCTCTACTGGACACAACCACTGTAGTATTGATATCTGTAAGGTTGTTTTTAGCCATTTGTATGCTTGAAAATAATTAAAAACCTATAGAATAGGCTTTATAAAAAAATCTAACAAAACTCTGCGACATGGTCAATATTTGAAGCGTGATGCAGCGAAGGGACAACTATATGCAACTGCATACAACTTGTTTTTCTGTCAAAATTGAAAGTACACAGGAAATTGGATAGAATTGCTATGGTATGAAAGGGGGTAGGATTAAACAAAATCTGCTTCTTCCGACTCCTTTTTGAAAGTGCTGTAATGAAACAACTGGAAATATGTGGTGCATTACATTGTATCATACGCATGTTTGAAATAAACTGAAACTGAACTGAACTGAACATACATTTAGTAATATACTGTAGATTAACTTTTTATTGACACATTGTGTCCAGGCTTTCATGGGCCAAATTAAATAAAGTAGTGGGCCAAATCTGGCCCTATGCCTTGAGTTTGAAAACTGTTCCAAAGAGGACTAAGGCAGTGCTTGATAAAAATGGTGCTTACACTAAATATTCACACTTTGGATACAGTTTGGTCATGTTCACTGTGAGATTAACGGATGTTTTTGACATATTTTCAGTGGATAGTGAATCATCCTGCTGCACACTGACTACTCTAAGTTATATCCATCCATCCATTTTCTACCGCTTATTCCCTTTCGGGGTCGCGGGGGGCGCTGGCGCCTATCTCAGCTACAATCGGGCAGAAGGCATCGTACACCCTGGACAAGTCGCCACCTCATCGCAGGGCCAACACAAATGGACAGACAACATTCACACTCACATTCACACACTAGGGCCAATTTAGTGTTGCCAATCAACCTATCCCCAGGTGCATGTCTTTGGAAGTGGGAGGAAGCCGGAGTACCCGGAGGGAACCCACGCATTCACGGGGAGAACATGCAAACTCCACACAGAAAGATCCCGAGCCTGGATTTGAACCCAGGACTGCAGGACCTTCGTATTGTGAGGCAGACGCACTAACCCCTCTGCCACCGTGAAGCCCTCTAAGTTATATATATTTTCATATTACTGTCCCATGTCAAGATATGGTCAATTGTTTGCTGAAATGTTGTGAAATGTTGGCCAATATATGCTGCATATCGCAGCACGTTTAGCAGTAAAAAGGCTCAACGGGGACACCCGATGTGTATAAAATGGGGCGTATCCTTGTAATGTTTTGGAAGAGTCGGAGCGTGTCGTCCAACAGGCTCCATGCCTGAGTTACAGCTGGCGCTGGAACATGGCACCCACTACAGAGGCGAATTATGAGCGAGCAATATCACACATGTGCACACCCTCACACGCTTCGTGTGGGGTTTCCACGGCAAGTCCCGGAGGTCCTGCGTACAGTACAGTAGGACGTCAATATCGCAGTGGAAAAGTGATTCTGGCATAGAAGGAGAACTTGCTCACATATATTCCTTTCATCATCTACTTACCAGCAGCGCTATTAAATATGAGAACTCCTTTTGAAGGGGTTTGATAATGGCAAGTAGGAATTTTGCACTCTCTTGACAGTTACACAAGTTGACACGCATGTGAGATGATGTGGAGCAGCAAAAAGTGCACCCCAAGTCTGCTTTTATTCAGGCCACCTACAGGAGTCAGACTCAGCCGAGATGGGCCTGACTGAGCCAATCCAGACATAGGCTGTTCAATATTCAAAATACTGGATGGAAACGTTCATTTCATACGTCTTAGCTTGGTTAGCTGAGAAAGGGATAACAGACTTACAAGTATGAACGCACTAGATGTGAGTACACAAATTAGGTAAAACACCTGTTATAAGAGGTTTTTTTGGTAATAGATACGATGTGTACAAAATATTATTAATGGTTTTGAGAATATGTACATGCATCTGGAGGAGTACTTAGCACGAAAAGGTAGAGTAAATATGTAAATGTTCTTCATTTTGGTCAGTGTCCTCATGAAAAGAACACTATATTGTGTGTACAGTATAAACACTATCATGTGTGTAAAAACAGAAGGATAATATTTAATAATTAGGGGTGTCCAAATACAACTTCCGATAACGATATTGGAGCCTTGAGTACTGGCCGATAAGTTTTAATTCGATATGATTAGGGTTTCAAAGGGGTGAAAATTTACCACAGGAAGTTAAGCTCGGGGAATTTGGAAATTTTGACCATTTTTTGATTATTCAAAGTTGGACACCTTCCATCTTATTCTGTGGAATAAGATGAGAAGCTTGTAAAACACTAATGCAATGCCCCACACACATATATTGTAAATAGTCAACTAAACAATTTGAGTAATCTTTAAAAATGTTTTACTGATGGAAACATGAATAGAAATAGGCTAGATGAATAAATGAACACTCAGTATGCTAAATCAAACTATAACCTACATTCTTGTATGACAACAGAATGGCGAGCAGAACAGAAGGCAGAGGAAACTACAAGTGTTGATTTACTATTTTCTAGTTGAACTTTACAGATCACAAAAAAGGTAAATTGGGATTGCTGACATTGTTAGCATAAATGAATGGGATTTAACATAGAGAAAATTAGCATCACGGCTAATGGAGAAATATTTTAGGTTCATTATGAGACTGTGGTGGTACGTAAAGCTAGCTAGCTAGAGATATCGGCCCCAAAATCATTTAACAAGTACAGGAACAGCTAGCTAGTTTGAGTGGAAGTCTGCTGGAGTAGTCTACAATCATACAGTAACAAGCAATTACACCTCTATTAAACTTAAATACCATACATCAAATATATTTACTCCAGTAATATCATCAACACTTATCTGACTGGATGAACTCCTTGGCCTCAATAGCCCTGCTGTAGTGTGTAGCATGCTGGGAATTATCTGTGCATGTGATGGAAGAATGCACTGCACATGTGATGGAGGAATGCACAGTCCAGGGTTGAAATTCAACTGAATTTGCATTAAATCCGGTTGTTTTAGCTAATAATCATGCTGCAAGATCTAGCATTCAATGTTTATTCCCATTAATTTGCCATTAATTCCCAAATATTCTCGTTAATTCCCATGGAAAGTTTCCAACTTTGAATATTCCCGGAATTTTGCAACCCTAAATATGATATCAGTACGACTCATAGTACGTACTTTCATTGTGCTGTTGTATGGAATGATGGAAAAGGTTTGATCAAGTGAAATTAGTCAATCAGAGAACAATAGAACAAACACCAAACAATTTATTACTAATCATCAGGAATGGACTCATGCTATCTTTAATTTAAAGTTGAGGGGTAATTGTTTTTTGACAACACTTAGGCTACATTCACACTGCAAGGTCTGCTGTCCAATTCAGATTTTTTAGTCAAATCCAATCTTATTAGTGGCTGTTCACATTTTAAAAAAAATGTGATTTTTAATGGAATGCAATCTGACCCGCATGCAGACATGATGTCATGACGTTGCACAAACTGCAGTGTTTACAGAAGTAAAAATGGCTTCAACTCTAGTAGGTCTCAGTACCGGCTCATTTGTGGCAATTTCAACAGTTTTGTGCTATTAAAGTCAACATTTTCTGAATTGAATTATTGCAGGTAAAAGATTAAGAACAAGAGGACAAGTATTTTGGCTCCCGCAATTTTACGGGATAGTTTGCTTGATTACCTGACTCTCGCCAGATCCTTGTATTTCGATGAGCTCCACACAAGGATCTGGGATAGAAAAAATAATCAAACAATCAAGATCGCCGGGCGGGATTTCATAAATGTGACGTAGCGCTGAAGCGACTGTGTGCTGACGTTGATTCTGCTTTTGCAACTGTTTTGCTGAATCTATCGAAAATATTAATTATTTAAAAGATGAACAGAGAACTTTTCGCACTGTTGTTATGCAATATGTCGGTTGGTCTGTTCTGGATTTCCCAGCGTCGCTCTCATCAGCGTCACGGGTTAATTTGGATGTGAGTGGTTGAAGTGGCATGTCATTCAAGACAACGGACAAGTGGTTTTTAATTTTTATTTTTACAAAGCCCCGCTTTCTGAAAGACACCTCCTATTGAGAAGTCCCAGATCCTTGTGTGGAGCTCAGCGGACTACAAGGATCTGGCGAGAGTCAGGTTATTGCTTGGATATTTACTTTAAGAACGCGTTGGCGAGCAGCCGGAGGCAGGAGTGGTGGAACTTTCACGTGAGTTTTTAAAACAATTTATTTTCACTAATTTTCTGCTCATTTGTCAACTATTTATTTTGTAACAATCTATTATGGCGAATAATTATGACGTTTATCAGTTTTTGATGATGTTCTGGTCGGATGTCAGAGTGTCCGCCCTGAGGTCGGTAGGTTGGGAGTCATAGTGAAGTGAAGTGAATTATATTTATATAGCGCTTTTTCTCTAGTGACTCAAAGCGCTTTACATAGTGAAACCCAATATTCAAGTTACATTCAAACCAGTGTGGGTGGCACTGGAAGCAGGTGGGTAAAGTGTCTTGCCCAAGGACACAACGGCAGTGACTAAGATGGCGGAAGAGGGAATCGAACTTGCAACCCTCAAGTTGCTGGCACGGCCACTCTACCAACCAAGCTAAACCGCCCCGCTATACCAAAGACTATAAAAAAATGGGACCCATTGCCTCCCTGCTTGGCACTCAGCATCAAGGGTTGGAATTGGGGGTTAAATCGCCATAAATGATTCCCGGGTGCGGCACCGCTGCTGCCCACTGCTCCCCTCACTTCCCAGGGGGTGATCAAGGGGATGGGTCGAATGCAGAGGACAAATTTCACCACACCCACTGTGTCTGTGACAATCATTGGTACTACTTAGTTGTATACCAAATAATCAATTGTTTTATTTTCCTATATTTAAACTGTGTGCAATGTTACAGTGGCCAAAGATGTTAAACATGCATGTTAACTATCCTTCTTTTTATGAATACTTAGGCCGACTACGCTACTGGAGAGTTTTTTCTGAGGTGGTACTTGGTGAAAAAAGTTTGAGAACCAGCTCCTTGGAGCCTGCCAAGTTAACTTGTTGTAAATTACTTAATTAAAATACAAGAAAAGCCCAGTTTTGTGCGCTTATTGGATGACATTTAGGTGTGAACTGGCTGTCCAGCTTTACACAAGTAAACACGCTGCAGGACTACTTGTATCGGAGATTTCAGATGCAATACAATATCATTCGATACTTAAACGGGGAGCTCTTGTCAGTGCTTCTGCAAATTAAAAAGGTTGTCATGACCTGAGCAAAGAAGAATGTTGAATGTGATTGTGAAAGTCTTCCTACCTCAGACAGATACGCCCTCAGGCTGGCTCCCAGGCTGTCAGTGGTGCTGAGTCCAGGAGGCGTGAGCAGCTTTCTTGGAAGCATGGGCTGCCTCGTGGGTGTCACCGGTCGGCTGCGCGACCTCCTGAAGCTCACCTCTTTATGAGGCCCCGGGTTGAAGCCGGAGCGTGTCAGTAAACTATTTGGGGTGAGAGGCCTGCTGCTGGGGGTTCTCGGTGTTTGAGTCCTGCTCCCCGGGTTGCTGAGAGTCCGACCGAAGACCAAGGAGGTGGACTTGGGGCTGAGCAGTGGGAGGCCCACGCCGCAGGCCTTGCCTGAGAGGCCGCCGGCCGGCGACTGGGGCCTGATGGCCAGACTGGGGAGAGGGAGCGTGTCGGGGAGGGTTCTGTTGTGGAGGGGACTATGGAGGAGACTGCTGTGCGGGTTACTGGAGCTGCGAGAGGTCATCTTTCCTACTTCTGCCAGCTTGGCCAAGTCCTTCTCCACCTCTGGAAGAACAATGGAGAACATGTAACAGGTCATACTTGGAACCTAGGCATTCAAACTTCACCTAGACAGCGGCATAATTTCACAATATTTTGTGTGTGTGGGAGGGGACGACAATATATCAACTTGAACTCACAAGAACATGGCTTGGTGAGCGTCAAAAGATAATATAAAGTATTTTCCTTTGACCGTTTTTTTATTCAAAAATGAGGACCAACCGCAACAAGGGTTGTTTGGAGAAGGAAAACCATGAGATGAGACGACAATTGGGTAAAGAAGAAGCAGTAAGCGGGCATGATGCTAACATAACTGCTAGTTATAGCCGACAAACTGGCTGGCTGTGATACATGATGTCACCTATCAAATTTTTTTTTTTTTAACTGTTTTACATGATGGGTACACTTACTTTCATACTTGCGTGGCATTTTATGTAAGACATGCATTACTATACTTATTGTCATGACAAGTTTGGACATTTTGTGTTTCTTGTCCAGTGCTCTTATATGTGTTTCCACTTCCTGTTTGTCTCCATTTGCCAGCACAACTCCTCGGTCAAGCACTGGCTCCTTCACCTGATTGGCAATCAAGAAAACACCTGTCCCTAATTGCCAATTAGGGGGTCTCTTTAGCCAGCCTTGTCAGTAAGACAGGGCTGGATCATTGCTTTTGTAACAGAGGCCAGCAAGTGTGGCTGGGCCATGTGTACGTTGACAAACCTTACTCCTTCACAAAGTCTCACACACATACGTCTCTTATGCCGAACAACCCAGGTTCGAGTCCCGGGTGCAACAGAAGCATGGAATAAACCAGACAGATTACACTTTGCTGTGCCATTGACTATATTGTGCTTTATCTTTTGTGGTCTTCCATGTTGTAGGGATGTAAAAATATAAAAATCTCACTGTACGATATTATTGTAATCCAGATACATTTTTTTAAAAAAGACTTAAAAATTCCATAGTGTGTAAAATGAAGTGGCAGGATAAACACGCTTACTGTAATTGAACATAAATGTAAAGCTAATTTATTCTGATCATATGTGTTTACTACAAACATGTTTTAATGTTTGCGCAGGGACATCCTCTGTTTCAAGAAAATATTAAAAAAACTTACAGTTGAGTGTCCTTAAAGAGACACTGTAAACATCCAGTGTAACACAATATTGCTAACTTTAGTGTCTTCAACTTTATAACTCTTTTATATCAGTCTGGAATGTAATGTTTCTCAAAAATGTTGACTACCAATTTATCCATCCATCCATCATCTTCCGCTTATCCGAGGTCGGGTCGCGGGGGCAACAGCTTAAGCAGGGAAACCCAGACTTCCCTCTCCCCAGCCACTTCGTCTAGCTCTTCCCGGGGGATCCCGGGGCGTTCCCAGGCCAGCCGGGAGACATAGTCTTCCCAACGTGTCCTGGGTCTTCCCCGTGGCCTCCTACCGGTTGGACGTGCCCTAAACACCTCCCTAGGGAGGCGTTCGGGTGGCATCCTGACCAGATGCCCGAACCACCTCATCTGCCTCCTCTCGATGTGAAGGAACAGCGGCTTTACTTTGAGTTCCTCCCGGATGGCAGAGCTTCTCACCCTATCTCTAAGGGAGAGCCCCGCCACCCGTCGGAGGAAACTCATTTCGGCCGCTTGTACCCGTGATCTTATCCTTTCGGTCATGACCTAAAGCTCATGACCATAGGTGAGGATGGGAACGTAAATCGACTACCAATTTAAACTTTTAATAATGTATTTACCTCATAAAATGATGTGTAGATTCACTGGCTTCAAATGTCTTATCTGGTTGACGGTTTATAAGCTGGCGACTTCCGGCTGAGTGCAGCTGGATAGACTCCAGCCCCCCCGCGACATCGAGAGACACGCAGTCGAAAAATGGATGGTTGATTGAGGATTTATCAAGTACTTTTTCATTTTATTTGGATTTCCCACAATGTACAGTTTTTTGGGGTTATTTCCTCCATGCATTGCGACGTGTCTCTGTGTTGGTTTGGAAACGCAGACTTTTTTTTGCCTCCGTCAAAGAGGTTATGTTTTCGCCAGTGTTTGTTTGTGTGTGTTAAGAATAGATGGGATTTTGATCATTTTTTCAGGAAATATACCAAAAAAAAAACCCTTTCATCTCATCTACTACAAACACACTTCATTTCCTGCTTATGGTGTTCCACGCCACCCAGCTTGTGGCCCCGTGCTGCGCAGAGGATTTTGGGAGATTTAGTTTATTTTCAGACCCGGTCAACGCTAAAGCGCCAGAAAAAAAACTACACAACAAGGTTTTGTTTGATACCGTCATGCATCATGACATTATTGTTAAAACTTTGAAACAGTGATACTGAGGTATCTACAATACTGTTACATCCCTATAGAACTTTTTCCTCCACCAGTTTTTCCTACATTGGTTTGTTTTTGTTTAGTCACCGTGATCCATGGTGCTCTTTTGTTTTTGGTCCGTTAAGATATATTTTAGCATTCTTTTATCTGCTGTCTTTGCATCCTGGAGTCACACCAATAACCCCAAGCCAAAACGTAACACTTAAAGGGAAACTTCACTTTTAAAAATGTGCCCTTATGTTCACAATCATAATGAACAAATACAGTGTGTCTTTGTTTTTTTCTGCATTCTAATTCTAATTCTAAGTACGAAGTGGCTAACAATGAAGCTAATGGAATTAATCTATTCCGCCCATAAAGCCCTATAAAAAAACTCACAATAATCTACAACAATACTCTATTTACATCTGGTCACCTGAATATTGACCAAGTACTAACGCAAACTCAGAGGAACTACTTTTAGCGGTGCCATGATTACATACAGGAAGCTATCTTATGCAGTTATTGACATAGTAAACTGCTGCATCGTCTCTGAGTTGGTAAAAAGCTAATTCTAAATTAGGAATAATGCCTCACACTTGTAAAGTAGAAGGTTGTGGTTATAAACCGAGAAGTTGGTGAACTGTGACATTCAACTCAGACACAGAGATGGCGAAAAAGACACAATGAGTTTGCATGAGTAGTATGGTTAATTCTTCATCTAAACAAAAAGATATGAACATCCCATCACTCAACATGCCAGTGAGAGCAGACATTGTACAGTAAGTGATTGTTTTATTATGTTTATAGTTTGTATTTCTTGTTTAGCACTTAGCAATACTGCTACTTGCTGGGTCTGCTTATCACTCAGCTTCTAAAACATTATATTCAGGTTCATACATATAAGGTTCTGGATTATTACTTGTCCCAAAGTAGTAGTCGTGGGCTTTGATTTAAGTCTGCCATGATTAGTACTGTTGTTGTTGTTGAAGGAAATATTGAACATTGTGATGCGTTTGTGCATTTAATGCAATATGCTTAAAATGAGGGCAGTTTCCCTTTAAAAAAATACACAACAAAGTTGTAAGCCTGTGATATATAATGTAGTATTTTATTTACACTCACACTGCTAAAATGAAAAAAATAATGTAAACAAATAAGGTTCACCATTGCTCTCACTGTGGAACAGACTACCGATATTTCTATTTGCGTTGTTTCCTGTGAAGAAAAATAAGGAAGTTACACAGCTTCTCGGAAAGGAGCCTGTTTGACCTTTAAGATTCCACTGTATCAAATTTGGAGCAAAGCATTTCCCCATGCAAAATATGAGCGCTAGAAATTGGCAATAGAGTAAATGTTAGAGTCTATTCAAAGACTGAGGATGAGCCTGATGATTCATCCATTCATCAAGTTTACTTTAAGGCTTCTTCTGGGCATTGGTGATGATAATATTTATCCACAGAGTAAATCATGGTGAATTAAGCTTAATCTGATAGAAAATGTTCCAATGATGATGATACAAATGAGCACTGGATTGGAAGTTAACGCATATGTTTGCCTTTACTGGTGCTCTCAAAAACAGTTTTTGTTTGTGCAAAGAGTGACTCAGCCAAATTCATTCATTTTTTCCCTGATATTTTATGCTTTTGTTCAAGATCTTGGCTCTTGGTATTCAACAATGCAGTTCTAATATAAGAGGATCATTTTGGGATGGGAATGACTCACTGGGGGTGATTATTCCTTGGGAAAGTGTATATGTGTGATGTTAAATAAACACCAAAAAGCGACTGACATCATGGATTTGGGAGGAAATGGATGCTTAATTCTCCCTAAAAAACAACCTTCCCTGCAAACATGGGAAACAGATGTACTTCACACACATATATTTGTTTTACAGTACAAAAGGAAACCTTACTATAGTGCAGTTTTGTTTGGAATCTAAGGCTACATTTAATTCCTTGCCTGTTTCTGCAAGTAATCAGCAGTGATGGAATGAAGGTTGGACTTTATTGTAGATGCAATGCAGAGCACATGCTGCCTGCTCTTACTACTGAACTGCATGTATTCTGGCAGACAGTCAGTCTGTGTTGCTGTATTCTCCAACATGCCATGCATGTTACTTCTCTGCATAAACTGAAGGAAATCTGCATGTACAGGCTTCAACTCGCCCTCTCTAAGCCGGAAAATGATTTGCTCTACGAGTGAAGGGCACTGATAAAACCCCCAAAAAACATTATTGTTATGAGGCTAATAAATGACTCGCTTTGTAGCAAGCATGAGACACTGAGCAATGTATTATGTGTAAAAAGTTTGATAAATAATGGTCACTTGACCACCCACACAATAGCTGTCATGTATCATAAACAGGATATGTTCATTAGGGATGTGTTTCCTGCAGGTTTATACTTACGGGTATTTGATAAACATTACATTTATCCATAAATAGATAATTAACTACAGTAACTTTACCGTAAGAAATTCCTTCCCCTCTCTTACTGTAAGTGATAAACATATTTGGTCTGATAATACCAGTGTATACTTATATTAAATAGGATGAAATTGATTGCAAAATCTAATACATTTTTATATATAAATATTCATAATGTCATCTAAATGTTAGCTCATTTCTAGTAACCATTTTTGGTAACCTAAACTACTTTTGGACAGTACAATAATGTGATTGTGTTCAACGGATTAGAAAAGAATAATAAATGTCTAATTAAATCTAATGGAGAATTATGCTCTAAATATGCTGGTTGTTTAAAACACAACTAATTTGGAAAAAGTCCTAAAACTTAAAAAAAAAAAAAAAAAAAAGTTTATATTTATATTTATTTTATTCCAATGATCATCCTATAAACGGTTTCAACAGAAATATGTTTTAAATGTTCAAAATGTATAATTCCTCCAAAATTAGGAATAATACTTTCAAAAACCGAATTGTATTTTCATGCAATATGGTTAATTTTTCAGTTGAATCCAATATGGCAAAATAAAATGACCTCATACAGTCATGATCCTTATGTAATGGACTTATGTTTGTCCTTTTCCTTAGTTTTTTTTTCTTTGAATGTCCTGAGCACCTATTTTTGTTCCACTTCCTGTTTGTCTCTGTGGACGGGGGCGTGGTCGGCACGCCTGCTGCGGGAATGGAGTGTGTATGGTCCGGCTTCGAAGCCCAGCTGACAGGTGAGTAGATTGCCCAGCTGGGACTAATGATCTAATCACCTCTCGCCTTTATCAGCTGGGGCCGCGGCCATGAGCGAGGAGGGCGGATTAGACCAGAGCGCGCACACCCGACGACAGAAAGAACAACCGACCACTATCACAGGAGACTCAAAAGTCCTGCACACGAGTGTATATGAAAATAAAAGACTTGTTCAAATCCGCTACCCGGGCTGGAGAAGATCCATTGACCTCAGGAGAACCCTACCTACATAGGGCGACTTTCACAGTCTCCATTTTACCTCCAGCCTGATATGTGCTGCCTGAGTGCTGTGTCCTTCACCTGCTCATTATTGACAATCAGGGGAAACATTTGTCCTTGGTTGTCAATCAGAAGGCTTCTTATGCCCAGCATTGTCAGTATTGTGTTTGCTGTATGCTGCACTTTTCTGTTCTTTTATTTCCTTTTTGCCTTGTTTTTCACTCGTGGTCCACTGCTGCCATCCTGCTGGTGACCCCAGGGTTGTTCCCAATAAAAGGAATGTTTACTTGAATGTCTCCTGCCTTCTCTGCATCTTGGGGTAACACCGCCAGCCACAATGTGAATCCATGGCAAATACATTACAAAGCTTCTATTACAATACTGTGCAAGTTTGACGACGGCAGGTGTCCTGCAGATAATTTAATTTACGGCAAAACGCACACAGACAAAGGGCGACTTTGACACTTGAACTATGGCAACAATACAAGATAAAACAGCTCCAAACATGGAAAGTATTAGCAGCTAATAAAGGCTTGAAAGAGCCCAATTAGCTCGTAAAAATGCCTGTTGGGATCCCCGAGTCAAAGACCCAGAAATCAGTTCCATGTGAGGAAGTTGTATGTATGGCCAAATATGTTGTATTACCACATCTATTGTTCGAAAGAAGTACTTTGGGGAGAAAAGTAACAGTCCACTTTGTCACTGTTGTCATCCATAGCACCAAAGTGCTTGAAATATGAGAGAGCAAAAAAGCTCTTTGTAACAATATGGGGGAAGAGTGAGAGGGACACTTGGCGACATTCCCACTGGATTCCTGTGCAGACTTTCATGTGATAAATATGTGCTGCATTGCTAACGACTGTTTGTTCTCTCTTTGCTGAACATATTTTACGAAGAAGAGTCATGGTGGACCCGAATGGCTTTTGAAGCATGCTATCACAGGATACCCTTTCCACAGAACATCATTCAATAGCAATAGAGTTCTTGTGCTCCTAGAACTTTGACAATGAGCTAAAAATTGGCTGAACGTGCAGCAATTTGACATCAGTCATTGCAAAACTAATTGATGGAGCAACACAAATAACCTTTGACCTCAGCTACCTCCTGCTTCTTGAATTGGAACCTTACTCAAATTTAGAGGGGATCAGACTCAGAATCAGAATCAGAAATACTTTATTAATCCCCGACGGGATTAATAAAGGGAAAATTAATTTTCAGCATAATCCCATTCAAGACCAGACAAACATTACAAGGAGACAGAACTGGATGAAACATTACAGGGAGACAGAACAGGATCCCTGATGGGTCTGCCAATTTACGGCGCCCCTTTCAAAAAAAGGTGAACTAAAGGTAAACAAATTGGTCAAAGTCTGCTGTGATGTGGACAATCCGTCACATTTTTGGGCTGCAATTAGGAAAGGTTTGCTTTTGTTTGCTATTGTTAACGCAATAATAACATGTTAACTATAAATTTCCATAACGGCACCATTTTTTTAAACAGGTGATTAACACACACGCGTCCTCTTTGACCCACGTGCCGTGCCGTAGTGGAGGGAACTTGGCTGCAGTTCACTTGTTACTGATGAGCCTCAAGCAAGCAGAAATGGACAAAGGAAGGCTACCTAATGGAAATATCAGGTTCAAAGCCATGGCAAGTCGTTCTGCCGACAAGAAAAGACTATTTTTCGCCATGAGATGAGCGTCATCACTGCAGCAAACGACTGCTGTGCACGTCGATCAGCAGTGGGCGGTGCTTCACTTCTGTGTTCAGATTACGGTGCAGTGATAACATAAAATTAAGATTGTTACTGTGACTGCTTTAGTAGAAAGACAACATAAAAGCTCAACAGTAGGCAGGAAGTCAAAAGGAGACTTTTTCATTGTAAACAGTTGATCCGATATTAAAACTTATCAAGACACTTTCTCAAACCAATCACACATTTTTACAGCTTCAAAATGAAAGCGCTACGCTATACATCCGGTTTGACAATGTTTAGGGTTTCTCCCTAATGTACAGCTCCATATTAGCCACCACACCTAACAAAATAAATTAATATAATGTATTGTAGCGTCCAGGAGAAAACAAAGTCTGACGCTCTTTTTAGCTTTTATGGCCAATTTTATGTTAGCCACGGGCCCAATTCGTACAGTTATTTCCTCCGTGCACACACGTGTGCCTACGTGCTTCACTTCTAGAAACACAACACTTGTTCATTCTTAGTCAACACGATGTGTTCACAGACCATGGGAAAAATGACCAGCATAACACACTGACATACACAATAACACCAGACATACAAACTGGGTTGTCTGGAGCTGTGGACATAGTTTAATACAAACGCGATATACCCACGCACAGCGATCTTCACAATTTAAGACAACACTGGGGGCTCTTAATGAGAGAAAGATGCAGCATAGTAGACACAGATAGTCCTGCTAGTGCGCGGACAAGCAGAGAAAAGCGTGTCGTATAGGCGTCCACAACTGTTGCAGTCTTTTGGTGTTTACGGATGTCGGGGCAGAGAAACAAAGCGACAAGCTGCAGCAATCTTTGTTAATGCCAGCCAACATACACAATATCCTCTGACATGCGGGGGAATCGCTGTTGCTTTCATGCCGCCAGGGGCTGTGAAAGTGCTTGATTTCATATGCAGACGACGATCACCCGCATCTAATCGTGGTAGCCAAAAACGAAATTAGTATTAATCTGTGATCTTTAACCTACTTCAATTACTATGAATAGGATAATGTTAAAAAGTTTTGTCATTACAGTCATTTATTCCTGAAAATGTGATCACTGACAAGGACTGTTCCAACCAAAAGGCCCTTTGTCCTCAACTATGTGTTGGATATTGTTCAGAAGCAAAAAACTAAGAGTGTTCCTGCTGGTAGCACATCGACATGAAACCAGATTGACCTTTGGTCTTGGCTTCATTAATCACCTTGGATGCAAACACAGCTCAAACTGGAGGTACAAAAAAATGAAGGCATTGAATATAAACCACAGTGTAAGAAGCACACACACTCACATAAACACAAACACCCACACACAGTGGTGCCTACCAGCCAGCTGCTTGCCCATGTTCTCCAGCTCTTTGGAAAAGAGGGGGTCTCCCAGCAGCAGGCCCATGGAGCTCCCACCCCTCACAGCCTTGAGATCAGCCTCCCAGACAGGCTGACGCTAGCGGGCGAGGGGAGCAGAAAAGAGAGAAAGTGATATTTTTAAAAAGAAAGCGAGAGAAACCCTTCAATTAACCCCCTTTTATATAATTTTCAGCCATTACTGGAAATATCTGAGCCGTATCTGCTGAGGGCGAGAAAAAAAAGGAGGCTATTATTATTTTATGGGATTTAGAAAAACACAAGAAACCGCAGCGAGCGGAGATGAAAGTGTGGAGCACGCAGGGCAGATTGTTTGGTGAATGCGGGATGCTCGACTGTCAGCAGTTCTTTCGGCTCTTTTTTTTTTTGGCTTTCTTTTCACCGACTCGTCCTAAAGCGGCTCGGGGTGTTAGGAGACAAGCCTGACGGCAGTAAATGTGGCTCTGACTGCTGTCTCTCCACATCTGACGCTGTTATCATGCAAAGACAACACCCGCACACGCTGCACAAGATTGAAGCCTGAATTATAAAAAACACATGCACACTGGTGGAACCAATAAAGTCGATCTCCACCGCAGAAATAATCTGTTTCAGGGTCAAACTATAAACATTATGAAACCTTGATCAACTTCTTCATTCTGATTGGTAAAATAAGTTAATAACTGTTAATATTAAAACATGAAACCAATAAAACACTTTACTTTAGTTGTGAATGACAAAGTTGTAACGCACAATGTCATTCCTACTCATGTATCAAGAAGTTAAACATCAATAGCTAACAGCAAAACATGCAATAAAGTAATAAACACAATCTTAACATTTTTGATAGAATTTGTCAACACTTTTACAACACTTTTCGACTTATATACTCCTATTCTTTTGGGAGCAAATGTTCAAAAAAGCTGGAAAAAAAAAGCAAAATACTTGCTAACCTGAGCTTTCACATTGTTTAACATTGTTTTTGTTTAACTTTAGATGATTTTCTATGAAACATTTGACCTCAAGCTATGCTAGAGATAGATTAACCCAGGACTGACAGGTCATACTCATAACCATTTGATTGTATTGTACAATAAAATGTTATGTGCTTATTTTGATTTCATTGATTCCCTAATTGTCACTCGGTATATTTCACATGTACTACATTTATTATTAACTCAATTTAATGTTAACAGGCAGCTAGCCACAAACAAATTTGGCTCTACCTAGTTGCACATCCCTCATAAACATATTATAATGAACCTTGTCTGCAATCGCCACTTCATTTTGTAAAATTTAATTTAATAAGCTAAGCTTTAAAGGCCTACTGAAATGAGATGTTCTTATTTAAACGGGGATAGCAGGTTCATTCTATGTGTCATACTTGATCATTTCGCGATATTGCCATATTTTTGCTGAAAGGATTTAGTAGAGAACATCCACGATAAAGTTCGCAAATTTTGCTAGCTAACAGAAAAGCCCTGCCTCTACCGGAAGTCGCAGACGATGACGTCACATGTTGATGGCTCCTCACATCTTCACATTGTTTTGAATGGGAGCCTTCAACAAAAACAGCTATTCTGACCGAGAATACGACAATTTGTTTGAGGATATTGATAGCGACGGACTAGAAAAAAAAAAAACGCGATTGCATTGAGACGGACTCAGATGTTTTTAGACACATTTACTAGGATAATTCTGGGAAATCCCTTATCTTTCTATTGTGTTGCTAGTGTTTTAGTGAGTTTAACAGTACCTGATAGTCGGAGGGGTGTGTCTACGAGTGTGTTGACGCGCAGTGTCTCAGGGAAGTCGATGGCAGCTTTATGGGCGGCACAAACTCAGCTGATCTCCGGTAAGAAGCGACTTTTTACCACAATTTTCTCACCGAAACCTGTTGGTTGACATGTTCGCTGTGATCCATAGTAAAGTTTCACCTCCGTGAATTTTAAACAAGGAATCACCGTGTGTTTGTGTGGCTAAAGGCTAAAGCTTCCCAACTCCATCTTTCTACTTTGACTTCTCCAATATTAATTGAACAAATTGCAAAAGATTCAGCAAGACAGATCTCCAAAATACTGTGTAATTATGCGGTTAAAGCAGACGACTTTTAGCTGTGTGTGTGCGCAGCGCTCATATTTCCTAACAGCCCGTGACGTCAAGCCTACACGTCATCATTACGCGACGTTTTCAAGAAAAAACTCCCGGGAAATTTAAAATTGCAATTTAGTAAACTAAAAAGGCCGTATTGGCATGTGTTGCAATGTTAATATTTCATCATTGATATATAAACTATCAGACTGCGTGGTCGGTAGTAGTGGGTTTCAGTAGGCCTTTAAATATCATGTGTTTAACCTTTCACTCAAAGTATTGGATTATAACGGAAGTCAAAAATATTATTTGATTAAGACATCATTATTTGTGAGTGGTGACACAAAAAATCAGACAAAAAGAAGCAACAAAAGACAAAAACTTTTCGCAAATACATCATGGCCAGAATTATGCAATTCAATGATTATATCAACCCACCAACACGACTAGATGACTATCCTGTGGGAAGCATCGGTATGAATATATAATGGGTTATTATGATTTCCCAAGACAGAAGTCTCGCAAAAACGAGTCGTCTTATATGCAGGTCAGCACAGTTCATTTAGCTTTGCCAAGAAATTGTCAGGAAGAGCTGGAGTATGTGAGCCAGCGCTAATCCTAAAATTCTTTGGGTCAGTTAGAGCCAATAGATGAAAGTGCGCGTGAGAGCTTCAAGCCCAGGTAGGAAATAAAAGTTGTGATGAGATACATGCTGCTGCTTCTGGAACCCAGTTCTTACATCATTCAAAGCCTTTAATAAGAGACAGAATAGGCAGAGCGCTGATGCCAACGTTTAAACCTGAACTTCTGATGAGATACATGCAGTACCATGCAGTCGTCCAACCTGGGATCAACTCTAGCAGAGTATTTATTTCAAGGAGTCATGCCAGTAGGAAAAATGAGTGTTTTGATAAATGTTATAGCTTTAGTTTATTTATCTTTGGAGGCTGTCAGTTACACAATTACAGCAGCGAGGTCAAAATGTCACTGATTTACAGTTAATGATCGATACTTGTCTTTTACTTGCCTAACATTTACAATCTCTATGTTAGACAAGAACACATGTTTTTCAAATGCGTTTTAAGTCGTAAAAAAACGCTAGCAAACGATAGCTAACAATGGAGGTAATGGGAGAGTACTCTATTGTGCCTACAAAACCCTCTAAAAACATCCAAAAAATACCAACATTACCCCATTTAAATGTCATAATCTGAATATTAACTAAGTATTAGCAAAACGGTTATTAAAAGCGGTAACACAGACTGATATTTTCAGCGGCGGCGTGATCACAGAGCGCTAACTTGCTTATGCTGATATATTGACATATAGAGCCTGTGAGCTGCTGCATCACCTCTGAGCTGGTGAAAGTTAATTATAGATTCTGAATCATGCCTCTGACCTTGATAATTGAGGATGTGCCCATAAACCAAGAAGTTGGTCAACTTTGACATTCAACTTATACCCCGACAAAAAGAACCTTATTTGCGGCACTTTTTTTTAAACCTGCATGAAGATTCTGAATAATTCTTCATCTAAACGGAAAGCTATCCCATCAGTCTGCATCTCAGTGAGAGCAGCCATTGCACAGTAAGTGCTTGTTTTTTTATGTTCATCAATCAATCAATCAATCAATCAATGTTTATTTATATAGCCCTAACTCACAAGTGCCTCAAAGGGCTGCACAAGCCAAAACGACGTCCTCGGTTCAGAGCCCACAAAAGAGCAAGGAAAAACTCACAACCCAGTGGGACGTCAATGAGGATGACTATGAGAAACCTTGGAGAGGACCACAGATATGGGTGACCCCCGTCCGCCCTGGGGAGAACGGATACAATGGACGTCGAGTGGGTCTAACATAATACTGTGAAAGTGCAGTCCATAGTGGATCTAACATAATAGTGAGAGTCCAGTCAATGGTGTTGTTCATAGTTCATACGTCCATAGTTTGTATTTCTTGTTCAGCACTTAGCAATACTGCTACATGATGCTTTGGGCCTGATTTACTAAAGGTTTGCGTGTACTAAAACACGTGCGAACTTGATAGCATACGTAAAACTGATCTACATGTGCAAAGTGGATTGTGTCTCTTAAGTGAGCTGAATTAGGCATGCAATCCATTTTGCGTCTCGGTCTTCATTAATATGCAGAATATATGCTGATCATCAAAGCGTCCGCAATACTGAGAGGACATAATGCAAATATATTATACAGCACACACAATGTGATCCATCATCGCTCATCAACACTTTGAAAGCGTTTGGTTTAGCACGTGTGAAAAGGAAGTGCAAACTGACAGTTGCACACAGGGATTGGTGCTTGCGCTGCAAAGACAGAGGATGGACACCGTCCTACATGTGTGTCTCAACATGTTTGAAATATCCCCAAAAAATTAATTACACATATTGTCTATTCAGCAATATTCTTTTATAATAGCAGTTCGATGGGGGGCTGTTTAAAACAAATTCCACTGATGCATTTGTGTCCTTCAGCATTTTTTTTAATGACGATCGATTTTTCAGGTGTTACCATTTAGTGGTCAATTGTACGGAATATGTACTGAACTGTGCAATCTACTAATAAAAGTTTCAATCAATCAATCAATCAATATGCATTTTTTGTGTCTTGTGCACAGTAGCACAGCCTCCCTCTCGTGCACCTTCAGCAGTAAAAAAAAAAGATAAAGATAAAAAAACAAATTAAAAAAAGTGCTTATAAAATTCCCATAAAAAGTAGTACATGTCTGCAGCATGTTTGAAAACACAGCATATTCATGATAACATGGACGTTCAGTGTCTCCGTGGTGATTGTACAAGCAAAAAATTCCTTTAAATAAGGTGGTCTGCGCCACTTTTTAATTGTACACACAATATTAGTATTCACACGCAACACGCCCCCTAATGGTACAAGTTATTTTAAAGATTGCAATACGCTGTTTAGCGCGTGGTATTTGGATCTCAAAATGATAAGGTTTTGGACCACAATTTGTCACAAAGTGGTCTTTGTTGTCTCTCAGGAAGTCTGCCATGGAGTAGTAGTGTTGTTGTTGAAAGGAAAAGCGAATGTTGTGATGGATTTGTGAAATTATTGCGCCGCAGTATGCTTAAAATGAGCAAAATACGTAAATATTACATGTTCTTTATTATGAATGTGCCTGTTATTACATAACATATATACTTACAGCATGTATATTAAATAATGATGCTTTTGGATATTTTTAGAGCACTTTGTATGCAGAATAGAGCAACTCTCATTGGCTCCATTGTTATCTGACATTTGCTACCGTTAGTTAGAATGCATTAAAAAAACATGTGTTTTGTCTTACATGAGGATTAAAAATGACATACAACACTTTTTTAAAGTGCAGTTCCCTTTTAAGGGAATGGCTTAATCAATCTGTATATGTTCTGCATGCCTGATTACATCCAAGTGTGAGCTGTAGCATAAACAGAAGTCATGTTGGACTTCTTCAGACAGTAATCTTATCGAGACTGAACCAACAGCTCCTCTGCTGGTTGGAGCCAAGTAGTGCACTCCATTGTTGTTATTGCTGCATTAGACATGAAGTACTTCAGAATGCATTTAATGCGGTTTCTGTCCGTTCTTTTGCGTTAACTTGGGATATTTCTTGACTTCTCCGTGTGTGGCATTGCGTGTGACAAGAGGGGGCGACATGAAGGGTTCTCCCTCTTGTCAATATTCCTACTGTATTGATGTTCCTCTAGCTAGATTGTCATCTTGTAATAGGAGTAAATTCAGCTTCAATACAAAAGCGACTCTTTTAATTAAAGCCAATGTGTCAATCATTGCGTCACGCACAGTAAGCAGTATGGACGGCGTTGTGTATGTTTTAAACACAGCTCCTACAAATCTATGACGGCATCTTGAGTCAGCATGCATGTCGAGCTGTGGTTCTGTGGATTGTAAACGAGTGCCAAACTTTAAAATACATTTAAAAAAGGCCACGCAGTGTATCGCCAAATTGCCCTGGAAACTGAACATAAAGCGTGACAACGTCTGCCTTCTATCATTCACAAGGCATTGCCTCACTCTCCTTTTCCCACTTTTGCTTTGCAAATGAACAGTTTCCCCTGGCAAGCTTTATTTACATCTGTCAGGCAACAATGTAGATTAAAATACATCACTTAACACCAAAAAGATAAAAAGCATACATTTGTCAGGCTTTTAGTTACGGAAAATATTTGTCTATGGGGTATTTATCACCTTAAAGAAACTTGCAGAGGAAAGGAGCTTGCCAGACTAATAATAATGACCATTAACAGTATTTACTTTCCAACACGGCCGAGTATTCACAGCCTAAATCGAGGAAATGTGCACGCTACACTTCCAAACACATGATTGAATGTGCTCATATAATAGAGGACACCTTTTGAACTTAGCGTCATTCAAAAGCAAGGCAATTAAAAAAGACATTTAAGAAAAATGAAGCATTTTTTTTCATTGGGAACAAATAAAAAAAAACATTTTAAAAGTAACTAATAAAAATATGCTTCTAATTGAAAAAAAACAACAACTTTTTTTTGTTGAGTACAAATACTCAAATACAAATATACAAATACAAAACAATACTAATTCAATTAAATAAAAAAAACAAAAATTTTAAATAAATATAAAATGGGGGAAAAATAAAACAATAAAAAATACAGGTAAATAAACATTTTAAAAACTATTAAAAGTGGGTTTTTTTATTTTTTACTTTTTACTGTGGTCTTCATGCTCAAAATTATTAGATTAATATTTAAATTGTTCTTATTAAAAAATATTTGTTTTTAATACTACATTACTCTTTAAACAAACAATATAACATTTTCTCAAAACAAAAAATGTAGAATGGAGTTTTTAGCAATAAAGGTAGAAAATTATTTAAAAACAATTAATACCAATATTTTATACTAGAGATGTCCTGGATCGCATCAGGTATCGGCCTTTTTTAACTGATCGGTGATTGGCTGAGGAGCTTCCTAGTCCGACCGATCTTAGCGCAGCTGGGTTCCAGTCTTTATTTACATGACTAAAGATTTTACTAATGTAAAAGATTCCTTCAAAAGCGATGCACGCTCAGGGAAACACAATTACATTTCTGGATTTCTTGTTACACATGCAGAGTTTCATGAATTTCAGAAGGGTGCATGTCTTGGCAGAACAACGGCTTGATTTTGAGCACAAGCTGCAATAGAAACATTGTCTATCCACAGTGTGAGATAAAGTGGAGGGGGGAGTGTAAGATACTAATCCAGAAAACAAACTATGCTTCTTCCAAGTAGCATTATCACTGAATGACTAGTGATACTACTACGCACACCCACAGGTCCGGTGGCCATGGATGAAGTGATGGTTGTGCAGAGTCGGGACCCAGGCCTGTGCATCGGTTGGGGACATCGCTGCGCTGCTGACCTGTCTCCGCTCGGGATGGTCTCCTGCTTGCCCAACCAAAGACTGGACTCTCACTATTATGTTAGATCCACTATGGACTGGACTTTCACAATATTATGTTAGACCCACTTGACGTCCATTCCATTTGGTCTCCCCCAGAGGGGTGGGGGCGGGGGGTCACCTACATCTGCGTTCCTCTCCAAGGTTTTTTCATAGTCACTCACATTGACGTCCCACTGGATTGTGAGTTTTTCCTTGCCCTTTTGTGGGCTCTGAACCGAGGATGTCATTGTGGCTCGTGCAGCCCTTTGACACACTTGTGATGTAGGGCTATATAAATAAACATTTATTGATTGATTGATTGAAGGCCTACTGAAATGAGATTTTCTAATTCAAACGGGGATAGCAGGTCCATTCTATGTGTCATACTTGATCATTTTGCGATATTACCATATTTTTGCTGAAAGGATTTAGTAGAGAACATCCACGATAAAGTCCGCAACTTTTGGTCGCTAATAAAAAAGCCCTGCCTTTACCTGAAGTAGCAAACGATGACGTCACCGGTGTGAGGGCTCCGCACATCCTCACATTGTTTATAATGTGAGCCTCCAGCATCAAGAGCTATTCGGACCGAGAAAGCGACAAGTTCCTCATTAATTTGAGCGAGGACGAAAGATTCGTGGATGAGGATATTGATAGTGAAGGACTAGAAAAAAAAAAAAAAAGTACAAAAAAAAGGCGATTGCATTAGGAGCAATTCAGATGTTTTTAGAGACATTTACTATGATAATTCTGGGAAATCCCTTATCTTTCTATTGTTTTGCTAGTGTTTTAGTGAGTTAAATAGTACCTGATAGTCGGAGGGGTGTGTCCACAGGTGTGTTGACGCCAGTCTCTGAGGGAAGTCACAGCAGCTGCATGGACGGCGCAAGCTCCGCTGATCTCCAGTATGAGGCGACTTTTTACCACAATTTTCTCACCAAAACCTGACGGTTGACAATTGGTCGGGAACCATGTTCGCTTGACCGCTTTGATCCATAGTAAAGCTTCACCTCCGGGAATTTTAAACAAGGAAACACCGTGTGTTTGTGTGGTTAAAGGCTAAAGCTTCCCACCTTCATCTTTCTACTTTGACTTCTCCATTATTAATTGAACAAATTGCAAAAGATTCAGCAACACTGATATCCAAAATACCGTGTAATTGCGCGATGAAAAGAGACGACTTTTAGCCGCAAGTGGTGCTGCGCTAATATGTCCCCTCCAACCAATAACGTCACAAAGACATCATAGGCGTCATCATTCCGAGACGTTTTCAACGGGAAACTTCGCGGGAAATTTGAAATATTGTAAATTAGTAAACTAAACCGGCCTTATTGGCATGTGTTGCAGTGTTAATATTTCATCATTGATATATAAACTATCAGACTGCGTGGTCGGTAGTAGTGGGTTTCAGCAGGCCTTTAATTGATCTGTATTTTTTTAACTAGCTGACCTTCGTAATTATGACACGCTGTCATTCTTCATACAAGCGCCGCTGCGACGCATTTTTTAATTTTATTTTAATCTTCTATTTTTTTCTCCCACTCCCCACCCCTTGTTTACCTGTATCTCACCTTTTTTGTAAGGGGCGCTGGAAGCCGGCAGACCCGGCAGACTCGTCAGCCATCCTGTTCTGTCTCCCTGTAATGTTTGTCTGATCTTGAATGGTATTGTGCTGAAAATGTTAATTTTCCTGAAGGAACTCTCCTGACGGAATAAATAAAGTACTATCTAATCTAATCTAATCTAATAAAAAAAAGGCACAGGTAGGATTTGGTCAACATTAATACTCATAATTTTTTTTAAAATGGAAGTAATATAATAATCCCTAAAGTTGATCTGAAGCAAGATAGCATGCGCTGACAAAACTGTAGTCGTCGTCTGATGTCATTTCATCACCTTGCTTAAATGCACACCCACCTAACATGCTGATTTATTGTATTGGTTTATTTTATATATATTATATATGATGTAAAAGACTTCCCTGCTGCAAAATGTTACATGATGTTGGTGGCGTACAATCTCTTGTGCGAATAAAAATGGTAATGAAAATGATTTCTTACACATCTTTATTTACACCAACTGCATATACTGTAGTGCCGACAAGAGTACCGATATCGATACGGAATATTGATATTGTCAAGATAATAAAAGAACGTCTGTTTTGTGCCGATATTGTATAGGATCAATAGCGGTATCGGCCAATACACAAAGCTCCGATATCAGTATCGTATCTGAAGTGGAAACGTTGTATCACAACACCCCTCATGCTCATAGTTGTGTCTAGCCTCACAGTATAATGCAATAAGTACTGACTCACTTTTTTTTTTCTGGTATCGACTAAAAAAGACAAGCGGTAGAAATTGGATGGATGGATAAATACAATTTTAACGATAAACATCGCTACTAGTCACTATATTTTGTTACAAAAATGATATGCAGCATTAGAAACCATACGTCCAATATGTCAGTGGTTCTCAAATGGGGGAACGCGTACCCCTGGGGGTACTTGAAGGTATGCTAAGGGGTACGTGAGATTTTTTTTAAATATTCTAAGAATAGCAACAATTCAAAAATCCTTTATAAATATATTTATTGAATAATACTTCACAAAATATGAATGTAAGTTCATAAACTGTGAAAAGAAATGCAACAATGCAATATTCAGTGTTGACAGCTAGATTTTTTTGTGGACATGTTCCATAAATGATGTTAAAGATTTCTTTTTTTGTGAAGAAATGTTTAGAATTAAGTTGATGAATCCAGATGGATCTCTATTACAATCCCCAAAGAGGGGACTTTAAGTTGATGATTACTTCTATGTGTAGAAATCTTTATTTATAATTGAATCACTTGTTTATTTTTCAACAAGTTTTTAGTTATTTTTATATCTTTTTTTCCAAATAGTTCAAGAAAGACCACAATAAATGAGCACTATTTTGCACTGTTATACAATTTAATAAATCAGAAGCTGATGACATAGTGCTGTATTTTACTTCTTTATCTCTTTTTTTCAACCAAAAATGCTTAGCTCTGATTAGGGGGTACTTTAATTAAAAAAATGTTCCCAGGGGGTACATCACTCAAAAAAGGTTGAGAACCACTGCAATATGTTATTGATTTATACAAAATACTAGCAAAATCTAAATGTAAAAAGATAAGCTTTATAAAAATGTGTAATTGGGTTGACTTTAGTTATTTGCTATGAAACATTTTCACTTCTATAATCTATTGTCAAAGTATTGGAACAGGACTCAAAATCTGATCAGATCTGAAGCCAAAAAAATCAGAGGCCAAAATAATGTTGCTTGGGACATCCCTACTAAAAAATAGCTACGCATTAGGCATTGCTCCACTTTATGGTTTCCACACTCCCTATACAGCAGTTAAACTCAAAATAAAAGAGGCCTACACGCACAATTAAAGTCCGAACTACCACATTCACTGCAGTAGGTGACAGAAGACCTTTGCACTTGCGTTTTCTATGTGGGACACATTAGCGCTCATACTATGGAGGGCCAGAGGACATGGAGATGGTTTGCATCCTTGTGTGTAAGCAAACCTACTAACATGTGATAACCTATTCAAGCTACAGAATGTGGCCATTAGAAGTGCAAGAATCAAAGTATTGCTCTCATTTCTGGATGGATTCTGGCCAAGTCCAAACCAGACTTCTGACGACTGGCGCTTTGATTCGATGACGCTTTTCGGTCTGCTCCCAGTTAGTCTGGAGCCTCTCTGCATCTGCTGCGCACACGGAGTAACGTCTCGGCTGGCTCTTTTTTTAAATTATTGTTTAAAACTGCTATAAAAGGCTTTGTCTAACACTTAGATCAGCCTATTATAAAACAAAAGAGAGAAATACTGGCTTTTTGTAGGGGTTAATTAAACTGAAGGGCGACGGCCTTGATTAGCAGCATGTGAGTCGCGCGGACCTAGGTAGACCTGTACAATCTAATACAAGAGTGGAAATGCTGCAAAGGCATGTATGGCGTGGCACAGAAATGTTGCTGTGCTTATAGTTTTCTTGAGTGCTTTGCTTTTTTGGGACAAGTCCGCACAAACGCACGCACACACACACAAATACCAAACACAACACACACACACAAAAAACGCTCGTTTGCGGTTACCTTTTTTAACATCCGAGAAGATAATGATAAATTCTTCATCTAAATAAGAAGATATGAACATCCCATCAGTAGGCATACCAGTGAGAGCAGATTTTGTACAGTAAGTAATTGTTCTATTACATTCGCAGTTTCTATTTCTTATTCAGCACTTAGCAATACTGCAACATGATGCTTAATGTTTCACTAAAGCTGGATCTGTTTAGCACACAGCTTCTTAATTTTTTAGGTCATCCTCCTTATAATCATGCTCAGAAACATAAGATATTGGAAAGTAGTGTTTGATGGCTCTTATGGTCTGCCATGAATAGTAGTGTTGTTGTTGAAAGAAAAAGTGGACATTGTGATGCCTCTGTGCAATTAATATGTATGCTTAAAATGAGCAAAATATGGAAACATTAAATTTTATTAAGAATGTGCATGTTATTCCATTACATATATACTTAAAGGCCTACTGAAACCCACTACTACCCACCACGCAGTCTGATAGTTTATATATCAATGATGAAATATTAACATTGCAACACATGCCAATACGGCCTTTTTAGTTATTAAATTGCAATTTTAAATTTCCTGGGAGTTTCTTCTTGAAAACGTCGCGTAATGATGACGTGTACGCGTGACGTCACGGACTGTTAGGAAATATGAGCGCTGCACACACACACAGCTAAAAGTCGTCTGCTTTAACTGCATAATTACACAGTATTTTGGAGATCTGTGTTGCTGAATCTTTTGCAATTTGTTCAATTAATAATGGAGAAGTCAAAGTAGAAAGATGGAGTTGGGAAGCTTTAGCCTTTAGCCACACAAACACACGGTGATTCCTTGTTTAAAATTCACTGAGGTGAAACTTTACTATGGATCACAGCGAACATGGATCCCGACCGAATGTCAACCAGCAGGTTTTGGTGAGAAAATTGTGGTAAAAAGTCGCTTCTTACCGGAGATCAGCTGTGCTTGCGCCGTCCATAAAGCTGCCGTCGACTTCCCTGAGACACTGGCATCAAAACACCTGTGGACACACAACTCCGACTATCAGGTACTGTTAAACTCACTAAAACACTAGCAACACAATAGAAAGATAAGGGATTTCCCAGAATTATCCTAGTAAATGTGTCTAAAAACATCTGAATCCGTCCCAAAGCAATCGTGTTTTTTTTTAAACTTTTTTTTATTTATTTATTTTTTTCTAGTCCGTCGCTATCAATATCCTCATACACGAGTCTTTCATCCTCGCTCAAATTAATTGGCAAAAATGGTAATTTTCTCGGTCCGAATAGCTCTTTTTATTGGAGGCTCCCATTAAAAACAATGTGAGGATGTGAGGAGCCATCAACGGGTGACGTCATCGTCTGCGACTTCCGGTAAAGGCAGGGCTTTTCTGTTAGTGACCAAAAGTTGCAAACTTTATCGTGTATGTTCTCTACTAAATCCTTTTAGCAAAAATATGGTAATATCGCGAAATGATCAAGTATGACACGTAGAATGGACCTGCTATCCCCATTTAAATAAGAAAATCTCATTTCAGTAGGCCTTTAAAGCGTGTACAGTATATAAAACGATAATGGAGTTTTTTTTTAGAGCGCTTGATAGACAGAATAGAGCAACTCCAATTGGCGCCACTAATGTTTATTTACAAGTTAGGATCCATTAAAAAAACAACAACATATGTGTCCCTGTTCTACATGTAGATTGTGAATGATGGACCAAATTCCCTCGAAAAGTACAGATCCCCTTTAAAGAGTAAAAATGTGTGAAAATAACTTTAATGTGATGCTGTCATTAAAATTTAATATTTACTGGTTATTGCAGGAATAGGGAAAGTAAACATGTGAAAATGTTTGGCATTGGAACAGATTTATTCGCACTGTGCATGTGTACCTAATGTTGTGGCCCCTGAGTGTAACTTACATGCCTGGAGCTTTTCAACAAAGGTGCATGTACTCCCATGGCCCAAGAATATGCGGGCCTATTGTGTAAAACGTCGCCCCAGCAGTGATATCATTAACGTATGACTTATTGCAGAAAAGATGGGATCATTTCGCTTGGCTCTCACTCAATTAACAATACCCTGACGTGGTTGTTTTTTAGGGGGGTGAGATGAGGGATTCTAACTCAGTTATTGATGGCTTGTAAAGTGATCTTAATGCTGTGATGTAGTCGGTGCACTTACAGAACCCAAAACTTGAGACGTGGCCTCGCATTCCTGCTGCAACCGTCCCGCCGCTGCCATGTCCGCCCCGGGCAGTGGGGCTGGTGACAGACGACACAACACGCACGCATGAGAAAGATGAGACGCATGAGAGGGAATTCAGTGGAAGGTCTGTGACTCACATGTGATGTCAGGTACGGCTTGTTCAGATGCGGACCTTCTGTCTGGTAAACTGTCTCCCTGCAACCTAAAGAGACACAATACACGCATCTTTGAAAGCATTGACTGCATGTTTGGAGACAGAATAACAGAACGTAAACAAACGAGGAGGAACATGATGGATGAGGGTCAAGAAAATATTTTTCCCTCATCTGACTGAGATAAAATCAGTCTGTTTACATGACACTGATATATGGCTACCTTGCAGTTATGGCAAACTAACAGTTGTCCTGAATCATCGAGATGAGTATGGCCAATGAAAATAAACTAAATCTGGCCTACAAGGGGGATTAGGACCACACAAAAAAAGAATGTTTTTCAGATAAGAAATTATCATGATACAGAGCTGAGATGTAGGCTTAGTTTGCTTGTAAAGGGTGTTTCCAAGAACTTTGGATCGATTTTGGGGCATTAAATAACAAACAATGCCTTGGCGGAGGTCTTTATGAATGTCTCTTAAATGCCCGCAGCCACTAGGGGGCATTTGTGTTTGTAAAGATGATGCTGTAAATATTTATTAGCCATTGTTTCTAGCAACTGACGAATATTTCTGTTTTATGTACTGTAGTCTGTAAATAAATCAATTAAATACAACTAAACTTCGCCAATTGCAGTCAGATTCCCCCCTCTTTTGTCTTGGAATTTTCCTTTGTTTTTTTGTCCACAAAAGATATGTTTGGCCTGAAATTAAAGCTGTAATGCAGAGATTTAGAAAGTGAAAGACAGCAGAATATACAGAGAGTCAAAAGACAAACAATAAAGTTCTAGCTGTGTTTCTTTGGCCCGACAAATTTGAGCTCAGACACCAGAGAGGGATAAAAGCAGCAGATTTCTCATGACTGTAAATCACGCTGCTCCAAATTCTTTCCCTGCACCCAAATTTGAGGTCCGTGCAGCCTTCAGGTGAAGACAAAGGATAGCAATCATTCATTTTACGGCGTGGCTACCTAGTGTCAACACTGCAGGCCTCCATCTTGGCTCCTAACTCTACCATGAAGATAAAAACAGAAAAAGCTTTACAAATACATTTTCTTCTTTAAAATCCTCCCACCTTGTCTCTTAGTCTTCTTAATGGTCTTTTTGACCAGTAAAACGTTCTTATAACTTCACAAAAAATATTTAAGAGACATCAAAAATATTAAAACAGAAGTTATATCTGTCATTTAGAGTAAAAATGATATACATCCATCCATCCATCTATCCGTTTTCTACCGTTTGTCCCTTTTAGGGTTGCGGGGGGGTCAGTGGAGCCTATCTCAGCTGCATTCGGGCGGAAGGCGGCGTACCCCCTGGACAAGTCGCCACCTCATCACAGGGCTAACACAGATAGACAGACAACATTCACACTCACATTCACACACTAGGGCCACTTTAGTGTTGCCAATCAACTTATCCCCAGGTGCATGTCTTTGGAAGTGGGAGGAAGCCGGAGTACACGGAGGAAACCCACGTAGTCACGGGGAGAACATGCAAACTCCACACAGAAAGATCCCGAGCCTGGGTTTGAACTCAGGACCTTCGTATTGTGAGGCACATGCACATGATATACAGTATAATATATAAAAATACATCCATCCATCCATTTTCCACTGCTTGTCCCTTTTAGGGTTGCGGGGGGTATTGGAGCCTATCTCACATATATATTATTAAAAACATGCAGTTAAATGAAGAAGGTACTATTTTTAATATCATTGAGTCAAAAAATTAATGTGATTTCGTCATTCAATCCCCATCAGCAAGCTGTGTCATCGACGAGCAGTTGCAGCAATAACTGCCCTTCATAAAATGCACACTCCCAGCTGTGCTGCAGATCTTAAATCACAGCTACCCCCAGCCCACATCTCAGGTCGCATCAACTGGAGGGTACTACCAAAATCCTCAAGTCAAACACTAAAGGCCTCGACAGGAGCGTTCTCCACTATGCTATTACAATATGGGACAGCATTCCCCCTGTGGTTGTTGGAGACATCACATCAAGCAGTATTTAAGAAGAGGCTGAACAAACACCTCCTCAGTTTGAGACTGTAAACCCTTAAAGCACAAGTACTTTTAAAAGTATTTTCTTAAACCTGCATCTGCAAAAGTGTGATTAAAAACAAAAATAAATAAATGACTAAATTATTCCAGAGAGCTCGGGTATAAACTGCACCCACTAAATAAAAAATGAGAATATGTTTCCACGCAGCGATAAAGTGCATTTTCAACCCACAACACCAGCAGTGAGCGAACTCGTCCAAGAGATAGCGCCATAGCACAAACAATAACACACAATTTCAGTGTGTTTGCTTGTGTTTAATGAAAACTATTAAACAAAAAACATTATGGCCGTCAGGGAAAAAAAATCTATAAATTATCCGCAATTTTTTATAAGGCGCATGATTCAAAGCAAAGTAAAGAGTGGCATCTTATAGTTCAGAATTTTACCGAGAAAAAAAATATTTTTCAGTTTTCATACGCAATATTTTTAATAATGTGAAATAAAAAAATTGTGCACTAGCCATTAGCAGTATATATATATATTTCACTTAATGACATTTTTTTAAATGTATTTAGTTCAATTTAGGGCTGTTTAACTTATGCAATTAATCACAAAAAATGATTGCATTAACATGTAAAACCACGTCCTTGTGCACAAAATAAGTCAGTGCGCGCAGCTATGCACTGTTATGTTATAAGAAGGTATGTCTCTGTGACTAATGTCACCACAAAATACACCCTGATAAGGACTTTAGATTGATTGGTTGATTGAAACTTGTTTTAATAGATTGAACAGTACAGTACATATTTCGTACAATTGACCACTAAATGGTAACACCCGAATACGTTTTTAACGAGTTTAAGTCCATGTAAATCAATTCATGGTAGATAAAAGACAAAAGTGTTTGCAAAATATAAACAAATAAATTACATGCATTCAAGTAAAAAACTTTTAAAATGTCCTCCTATATGACATTCTGACAATAAAATTGAATTTGTGTCAAAGTATTGTGGTATTTTTAAGAGTAAATCAAATGTTGCAAGCAAGTAAAAAGTGTGACCAATCAAATTTTAGTAATTCATTTTTTGAAAAATCTAAAGTTATTATATGTCATGGTTTCATTTATGTCAAACATGGACTTGGATTATGGGATATTTTGTTAGCACGAGCCAGGCGTGAACGTGAGTACATATTTATTAATATTCTAACAAAACTATACAAAGGCAAACAAAGGGCGTGCATGAGGGCGGAAAACAAACTTGGCTAATGAAAAAACAAAAGACTAGCATAAATGCTACAAACTACAAACATGAAACAAAAACACTTGCAGTGTGGCATGAAAAAACAAAACTTGCACTGAGGCAAAAATACAAAACTTACGTGGCGTGGACTAAAACGAACAGCAAGGCATGAAGCAGATGCATACAGTATGTGGAGTTACATCGGTAGGTAAGGTAAAGTTGCCAGGACGAAGACAGAAACAGAATGGCTTAAATAATGACTATGATAATGATTAGCAGGTGTGAGAACTGAGGACCGGGGCATGACTTGGAGACAAGGTGGAAACTAATGAGTTACTATGGAAACCAAGAAAACAAGGAAGTGCAAACGCAAGAACTGAATGTCCAAAAAACAAAACATAACATGACCAAAACAAAACATGATATCCTGGGTGTGACAATTTATTTATATCATATTGTATAATATAGTGCTTATTTTTGTAAATAGTTTCTGTAGTGACATCTAAAACAACTATTACATATTCATGCAATAAAACTAAATCAAATCAAAAGTGCAACAAAAATGCAAACCCGTGTTCATGAATGGCCCTGACACACAGAAAATGACCCCTTCACCTGTCTCTGTGGTCAAACTAAAGAGTGACCAAAATGGAGTAACCAAACAAGAAAAGAAACGACAATACAGCTGAACCTTTATCCAGCTGTAATAGTCAGCAATAGCAAACATAAACGATGAACCTAAAAAACCCCAAGTTGATAAACAACCAACAAACAATCTTGAGATAGCATTCATCCTCCTGCGGGACTTGTGAAAACATTGCAGTGTGTGTGTGCGTGCGTGCGCACGGAAGCTAACTGATAAGCATCCAGCAAGAAAGCCGAGAAGGAAACAAACAAGTGTGAACCCCAAACAACGCGAGCAGTGCAGGCACATGACGGCATGGCGTCGCTTCCAGCAGATACCAGTTTATCTCAGACTGGCATCGAGAGAACAAGCCATGCCTGCACTTGCAGGGTTTCCCAAATGTAGCTCCAGACCCTAAAATGGCTGAAATTGTAATAATGGCTCATCCAGGTGTTCACTTCGTACCTGGCACATCGAGAGCAGATGTTCAGCGTCACTTTGGCCTGAGGTTCTGTATGATAGGAGCTGCGTCCCTGACTGAACTTACAGCCTGATGGTGCCAAGCCGCTCACGCCTTCCATCCGCAGGTCATCCAGGTCCTCTACATAAGACAAGAAGCGCAAAAGAAAAAGAATACGTTAGTTTTTTGTCTGAATCTTGTTCTCTCTTAAAAAAAAACATATTTTATTCAAGTGTGAAGTTTGTCTGTCACTAATCAAGACATTGCCTTTTTTTTTTGTTAAAAATAAAGTCCTGGCATTAACAAAGATACGTTTTGAAGCCTATTAACCCCTGTACACCTGTAGTTCCCAAAACCAGCATGTGTTACTCATATGATAAGATTGTTCAGTTTGAAGGTTAGATGTCTGAAATTTTGCCCAGAGTTTCTACAAGTTTTTTTTTGGTTTGTTTTATTTTTACAAAAACTGCAGTATGTTTATAATTGCAATATTGTTACAATAGGATACAAACATAAAGTACACACACTTTCTCTTAAAGCTTAACTGCACTTTTTTGTAATTTTGCCAATTGTTGACAATCATGAGAGACACATGTTTTGTTTTTTTTAAAGAATTTTAAAGATGATAAATGGTTGGAAGATGCGTGTAATGGGAGTCACCGTTGTATGTAGTCTTCAAAGCCCTCTAAAACAACTTCAAATCTGTCTATTGACGTTTTACATACTCACTCAAGTTTATATATAATGTAGTAACAGACAGGTTCCTAACAATATGTATTATGTGTAATATTTACCATATTTTTGGTCATTTTAATAATTGACAGAACGAATTCCTCTGCGTATTTAGTTCCGTTTTCATAGCAGCGCACTTCCGACTTCTGACAACAACGTTGTGTTCTATCTACGAAAACCAAGACCTCTGTTCTAATCACTGCAGATTCTGTAACAAACAACAAAGATTACTATCTTCGGACAAATGAGGATTCACAAGCTTATCTTTTTAAAGCTGAATGAACAGAGGATGAACTACTGTTTCTAGAAGCCAGCACAAAGGAAGAGTGAGACGTTGGAGCAGACGTAAGCCGATAGAGTGAGGGGAAAGTTACTCGAAACTACAAAATGTGGAATTTGGAGACAAGCTATTTTGGCATAAATGGAGTCCTTACCCAAATGAAACAGGAAAAAACGTTGCCAGCCAGCTAAAACAAACATGCAACTGTCTATTGAGTAAGTCATATAGATCATGACACCATACTTGCAAACCCTCCCAATTTCCCCGGGAGACTCCCGAATTTCAGTGCCCCTCCCGACAATCTCCCGCGGCAACCATTCCCCCGAATTTCTCCCAATTTCCACCTGGACAACAATATTGGGGGTGTGCCTAAAGGCACTGCCTTTAGCGTCCTCTACAACCTGTCGTTACGTCTGCTTTTCCTCCATACAAACAGCGTGTCAGCCCAGTCACATAATATATGCAGCTTTAACACACACATAAGTGAATGCAAGGCATACTTTATCAACAGCCATACAGGTCACACTGAGAGTGGCTGTATAAACAACTTTAACACTCTTACAAATATGCGCCACACTGTGAACTCACACCAAACAAGAATGACAAACACATTTCGGGAGAACAGCCGCACCGTAACACAACATAAACACAACAGAACAAATACCCAGAACCTCTTGCAGCATTAACTCTTCCGGGACGCTACAATATACATCCCCGCTACTCCCAAACCCAGCCCCTGCAACACACACACACCTAAACCCTGCACCCCCGGCCCCATTTCCCGAATTCGGAGGACTCAAGGTTGGCAAGTATGCATGACACACGCAGGATGTTATGGGTGAATCATGACAGACAGCATACTAAAAAGCTGTATACAAACAAAATATGGAACGTGGGCTAAAACTTTACACATACTGTTGTTCATGTTTTTCTGTACAAAGATTGGTGTCCTATCGCAGTGTTGCGCATTACAAACTCAAACATGTTTAGTGCTAACATAGAAGCTTGCTTATCTCTTGCCGTAGATAGCTTTTACACCTAATACCGTAGCACGCCGATGTGTTATTACTCGATAAAAAGAGTTCCTCAAAGTTCGCTCTTACAATAACAATGTCGCTACAGTTTAGTTATTATACAGGTTACAGAAAATAAATTAAGTATTGTTGACGGTTTCAAATGCATTTTTTAAGTGATTTAGCGATATAATTGATTGCTCCAGTTAGTAGCATTGCTAACCATCAAGAACGAGATGATTTTTACAAGTTAAAATACAAAAATACTTCAAAAAACTATTGTCTTCTTGGCTCTCATGATTGTTAAGGATAGGCAAAATCTAAAAAAAAATTGAAGTTCCTCTTTAAAACAGACTATAAACCTGGTATATTAAAATGTTTTTTCCGTGAAAACCAAATGAATCAAATTTTTGCCGATTAAAAAACAAGAACAGTTTGTTTTGGTGTAAATGCATCCCTTAACCGCCGGATGGTGCCAGATAATATCAGAGCATTGACAAGCGTAAAAGAGTTAAACTGCCATCTGACCACTGAAATTAAATGAAAACGATCTTTAGCAGCTTCCTTATTTCATTGAATAGTCGTCGGGCATGTAACATACACCTGCATTGAGATACTGCCGGGTATAACTCGCTCCCCCAATTTATAAGCGCATGCTTATTTTTACCGCCGGATCAAATTCATGACGTCACGGAGAGCGATTCCCCTGTCGTGATTTTTAAGATGGCGGAGGAGGTTATTTTTCAACCATGTGTATACCAGGTGTCTTGTTCCACAGCCACACAGAGTACACTGATGGTTGCAACACAAAACAACTTCAACACTCCCACCAACACACGCCACACACCGCGAACCCACACCAAACAAGAACGACAAACACACCCTCGGAGAACATCAGCTCTGCAACACATCACAACAACTACCCAGCATGCCATGCATCCATGACTCCCGGCCACACTACACACCCGCTAGCAACAAACCCCCCCTCTCCGTGCGTTGGTTGAGGTGGGCGGGGTTAGGGGCGCGTGTATAATATAGCCAAGAGTCACCGATGCATTGGAACTCCGGGCAATTCCCATGCTGCGCCTACAACGTGCCGCAGAGCCAATGCTCTCCAGAAACGCGCCTGCCACTCCCGCCCGGCGCGGGCCCACAGAGTGGGGCGCACACCAGCAAGAGTGCCAAAGCTGTTCACATCACTACCCTCAGTGTAAAAGGCATGGCTGCTGAACAAGTTTGTATTGCAATATTGTATTAAAAGCAGCGAAATGCTTCCGTCCTGCTGGCACGCAGATAGCATGGAGTAAAGGTGGGGGCAATGACATGATGTAGAACAACGGTCCCCAACCACAGTGCCGCGGCCGCAGAATAATTTCTTAACTTTATTTTTTTTAATCATATTCAATTTTTAACTGCATGCCATTGGTAAGCCCAGGGGTGAGAAGAGGTTTTAAAATTATTAGCGCCTGCTTACTTGCCTGCTTACTTTTACTGCATGCCTTGAATAAGCAGCAGGAGTGAGAAGACGTTTTAAATTAATTAGCGCCCGGGCGGCTATTCAAGGAAATACGGTATATATAATATTGCCGAAATATATAAAAGACTTGGGGGAACTCTATAACTCAACCAAGTCCTGCCAGCTTTTTCATTTTTAGCTCGGGAGGCATAGTAAAAATATTTTTTGTCTTGGCCACTGTATCAAAATCAATGTTGTCACTTTTTCGAAGCTGCAATTACCTAACCTCAAATATTCCACTGTGCAACCTATTTATTTTTTATTTATTTTTTTGAAATATTGCATATTTTGCATTTTCCCCATATAAAAAAAACACATAATTTTTGACAAAAAGGCTATAAAAGATAATAAACATGACCAATAATAAAAACGTTATATCAATAGATACAGCTGAAGTTGTTAAAAGACTTCAAGCGTTGGAAAGTAAAAAGAAAAATACATTTATTGCTGACTTATGAGTAGATATTTTTTGGATCCTAAGAGTAAGTGTGTATGGTCACTCTTAAGGTTAACTTAACAGAGGAAAATGTTTCAATCTGATCAGTAATAAACAGTTGGATGGATGGATGGATAGATAGATAGATAGATAGATAGATAGATAGATAGATAGATAGATAGATAGATAGATAGATAGATAGATAGATAGATAGATAGATAGATAGATAGATAGATAGATAGATAGATAGATAGATAGTACTTTATTTATTCCTTCAGGAGAGTTCCTTCAGGAAAATTAACATTTTCAGCACAATCTCATTCAAGATCAAACAAACATTACAGGGAGACAGAACAGGATCGCTGACGAGTCTGCCGACTTCCGGCGCCCCCTACAAAAAAGGTGAGATACAGGTAAACAAAGGGGGGGAAGGGGACAAAAAAATAAAAGATTAATGAAACAATTATTGTTGTCCTTTATAATTACTGTGTTGACCCAAACATAAGATGTTTATAGTAATATTCCATGTGTCATATTCCGGGTCTAAAGATCTACCGGTTGTTATTTCAGGAATATTAAAGATTATTTCGGCCCTAAAAAAAAAAAAAAGAGTATTTTATATGCTGAGGTACATCACCATATGGCAAACAGGAGGTCACAATCCCCATTCCAAAGGAGGCAGAACCAGAGAAAGTGAGTAGTTAACCGGTCATGGGAACTTTCAACACGACCACTTTCATCATCTCTTTTGAACCTCGTGTCCGCATCTTTGGCCAAGAACAAACACGCCGGGCCAGATTGTCGCTGCGTTAATGCAAAAAAAAGGCACATGAAATATAGAAAAACAAACAGTCGACACGGCTGCATGTCAGCTGAGACGTTTTGTCGGTGGGACAAAATGCGTGAAGGAAAGCGAAAGCTGATGTCAGACGCTCAAGAGGTCACCGGGTACATGTCCTGCGCTGACATCTCATGTGAAATACAACACCGTGTTCCTGCTGACTGCTCTTTTTATTTACAGATGAGCAATTTCAGACAACATGAGAATACAAGATACCGGGTTGCAGTCTATACACAAGTGATTTATGCCTCAGGGGTCGTTAAATAATGTTTTTACACGCACACCCACTATTGTGATAGCTGAGTATGATCACATGATGACTCAATTGTCATAAAAATAATCATGTTGACTTTAGTTGGCGTGTTTTTTTTTCTTTACGGATTGTTAAAAGTTTAAGATGTTAGAAATGAAATGTGCAAATCTGACCAAATGGTCACAATTAGTTTTGCCCATTTTTAGTCACTACGCGTCATACTCATACTTGCCAACCCTCCCGATTTTCCCGGGAGACTCATGAATTTCAGTGCCCCTCCCGATAATCTCCCGGGGCAACCATTGACCCGAATTTCTCCCGATTTCCGCCCGGACAACAATTTTGGAGGCGTGCCTTAAAGGCGCTGCCTTTAGCGTCTTCTATAAACTGTTGTCACGTCCGCCGTTTCCTACACACAAACAGCGTGCCGGTTGAGTCACACAACATGTGCGGCTTTTATACACACAGGAGTGAATTCAAGGCATATTTGATCAACAGCCATACACTGAGGGTGGCCGTATAAGCAACTTTAACACGGTGACAAATATGCGCCACACTGTGAACCCACATTAAAAAAGAATGACAAACACCTTTCAGGGAAACATCCGCACCGTAACACAACAAACACAACAGAACAAATACCCAGATCCCCTTGCAGCACTAACTCTTCCGGGACGCTATTATATACACCCCCGCTACCACCAACCCCCCCACCCCAACTCAGCGTGGGATTCATGGGTGTAAAGCACGCTGCCACTGGACTCTAGAGCAGTGGAGAAGCCTTCTCTAGAGTGATGAATCACGCTTTTCCATCTGGCAATCTGATGGACGAGTCTGGGATTGGAGGTTGCCAAGAGAACGCTACATTTCAGACTGCATTGTGCCGAGTGTGAAATTTGGTGGAGAAGGAATTATGATCTGAGGTTGTTTTTCAGGAGTTGGGCTGGCCCCTTAGTTCCAGTGAAAGGAACTTTGAATGCTCCAGGATACCAAAATGTAGGCAATTCCATGCTCCCAACCTTGTGGGAACAGTTTGGAGCGGGCCCCTTCCCTTTCCAACATGACTGCGCCCCAGTGCACAAAGCAAGGTCTATAAAGACATGGATGACAGAGTCTGGTGTGGATGAACTTGACTGGCCTGGACATAGTCCTGACCTGAACCTGAATGAGCACCTTTGGGATGAATTAAAACGGAGATTGAAAGCCAAGCCTTCTCAACCAACATCAGTGAGTGACCTCACCAATGCGCTTTTGGAAGAATGGTCGAAAATTCCTATAAACACAATCTGCAACCTTGTGGACAGCCTTCCCAGAAGAGTTGAAGCTGTAATAGCTGCTAAATGTGGACCCACATCATGTTGAACCCTAAGGGTTAGGAATGGGATGGCAGTTCAAGTTCATTTGTGAGTCAAGGCATGTGGCCAAATAATTTAGCGATATAGTGTATGTTAGTGCATCTGCTAAACAGTTCATTTGAGATGTTTTCTAAGGATTTATGAATGTTGAAGAGTGAGTTACGGTGACGGCCATAACGCTACATGGACTAGACACAACAAATATCTGTGGATACTGCAACGGGGGGAGTGAAGGTAAGAGGATGGCAGTCATGCGTGCTCCTTTTGTCAACTCATGAGACAAAGCAGGTAAATGAAACAGGGGGGGTTAGAGAAATGGAAACTTTTCTAGCGATGCAGTGCCCACAAAAGGCCCGTGCATTGAGGAATTCTGCACTGCAATCACTCAGCCAAATCAATCTTACTCTCTGACTGGAAGTTTCCATGGAATTCATACAATTCACAAAATTAGCCTACACAAATAACTTCATGCACACCTTCTATAATGATGCGTTGTCAGACATCTACCTCACATGTGGAGCATGGACGCCTCACCTATGGGAAATAATTGAGCGTATAGCGAACGCGGGGCCTCAATCACACACAGGATAACATGCTTGTGCAACTAAGTGGTACATACATCACACTTCAATTGCCCTCACATGTACAGACGACATGTGTGTTTCATCAAGCCTGCAGCACACAGCCGCCACTCACTCAGACGCTCACTTTGATGTGCGATGTTGCGGCGGACACGTTTGTTTGGCTTTATAATAAAAACAATATCACAAAATACTGTATATTACCTAATTATGTCTCAGCCTTTTATATGACAACCCCCCTCCACCACACACCAGCACACAGTCACACACGGGGGCCCACAAAGACACGTCCCTAATCCCGCACAAGTCTGCCGCCGTGATGGGAATCAGATGGCGACGATGCACATCACAGCTCAGAAGATTATGGAAAGTTTTATTGAAGTTGGTGAAAAGCTTTTTAATGACTTTAACCGCACAGATGAGGGCGCCACAGAAAGAGTTTGACATCACAACGCATTAGTCATCGCACTTGGGTCAAGTGACATGAGCGGTGGTTCTTGCGTTTTGGGAATAAAACAAAACAAAACTAAGTAGCAGAAATACATCATTATTGGCTGACAGGAACAAGGCTGCCCTCTACTGGTCAAAAGTAGATACACCTACTGTACATAAAAGAGCATCCATCCATTTCTACCGCTTTTCCCTCTTTGGGTCAATCTATAAATATAATTTTTTTTTTAATAAGTTATCTTAAGTGACTTTTTTATGTATAAAAATGTATAATCAATAAACATTATAAAATATATGTAATAATAATCCATCCATCCATTTTCTACCGCTTGTCCCTTTGGGGTCACGTGAGTCGCTGGTACCTATCTCAGCTACAATCGGGCGGAAGGCGGTGTACACCCTGGACAAGTCACCACCTCATCGCAGGGCCAACACAGATAGACAGACAACATTCACATTCACATTCACACATTAGGGCCAATATAGTGTTGCCAATCAACCTATCCCCAGGTGCATGTCTTTGGAAGTGGGAGGAAGCTGGAGTACCCGGAGGGAATCGACAATGGATAATGACCGATTTTATACTGTTTTTGCCTTTTTACTTTTGATGTGTACAATCAAAAGATAGCATCAAATTCAAAATACATTAAAAAGAAAAAAAATCCTGTGGTGGTAATCACAGTGATAAACACCTTATAAATCCAATTCATGAGGATTTTGACTATTTAAGACCCTTTGAGATTTTCAGTTCTTTTTTTACTGTAGCGGCTAAAAAAACTGTGCAGCTAATGAAAGGCGTTCAATACCAATGAAGGTATAAATGAGTTTGGTTATAGGTAAACATACAACGGTTCTCTTCTACCAAAGCTGTCTGAGGGAAAACCTGGAAAACCACTGTATGATTGTGATGATTCAACCTATTTAGATTCTATTTTCTCCTGTTTTTACTGTCAAACCAATGCAATGAAAACACAACATCACATAACTAAAAAAGTATCACCATAAGCGACCACAATTAAAAGAAGCTAATATTTTGAGTAAATAATACCTATTAGGGTATAAAAAAGACGATACAAATCATCAAAATATTTGACACCAATATAATCTTCATGAAGTAAATCACATGCCACTCGCACAATTCAACGTGTCCGAAAGGGAGTAGGTAGAAGTTGACCTGATTTAAGCAGTTACTGATAGTGTGTATGTTCGTTTTAATTATCATGCATGCCTTTAACTGCACTATTTGTAGCAACTTAACACAATGCTTCCAGTGTTACCAGTCACATGATGTCATCTTGTGTGCTATTTAACATCTTCTACTGTATGTAGGGTGACTGCACAGTGCCAGGAGAACATACTGGCCTGTGCAGAATGTGTAGTCCCAGCAGTCTTTCTGGGGCCTACAGGTACTTGCTTAGAGTGACACTCCAGCAACCCTTTGATCAACAGATCAATCCGCACTGCTGCAACTTTTGTGGGTGTCAAATTAGACATGGTTAAGATTTTTTTTTTTTTACAAGGGAAATTTCTTTCACGCTCAGCCCAGCAATGAAATCTATCACAGGCCTTTTAAAACAATGGAATGAAAGATTTAACGCTGGAGAAACTAACTAGCCCACAGCTGTTGTCTCTTTATGTACCACGGTGATATGACTGATGTTGTTTGGTGATACTGTTTCCAAGGTAACCAATTCCTGAGGAGAATTTTCTTATACTGTAATTTGTAAATTGTACATATACTAAATATAAGTAGTATTCAATTTGTTTACATCTTTTTTTTTATCACATTATCAATATTTGATGAAACTAAAATTATATAAAAAGAACTGTCCTGTTCAATTCAGATTTATTTTAGAATTATAAATTTATTTTATTTCAAATAAATGTTTATTTTATTTATTTAACATTATTATATAATAATAATAATATATTATATATTATACATTATAATATAGTATAGTATTACTTATGAAGATCCCATATTTTTGATATTTGCACAAAATATCATAAATAAATAAATACAGTATGTAATTCAAATTAGTAATTAAACAAATAAATTAAATAAAAACATAATGTAGTCATCCCTCACCCCATTGCATTTAAAATATTGCGGCTTCACCACATCACAGATTTATTTATGATACTTTTACAACCTTTTAAAGCACATTTTAGAATTTTTGGTCCTTAATCAAGCACGTTCAAACATAAAAATGGCAAAAAAAAAAAAAGCAAAAATAACAGTACTCCAGTAGAGTACTGTTAGATGAGACCAAACCAATCAGATCATGCTGTTTAGTATCATGGCCACTGATTGGCTCAGCCTCAGACAGCATTACTATATGATATCAGGAGTGTAAAGGTGACTGATTGTTGTTATTTCATATCTAAAAGGCCTGAAAATGTTGAAAAATGTATTCAGACGGTTATTCATTATACAAATACTTTATAAAAAGATTGAAAATACCTATTTTTATCCTAAATAGATACTTTGTATAATTTTAACAACTTTAAAAGTATACATTAAAACTTTAGTCACCTCAACTGCAATGGCACTTTTACATCACTAGAGGGCAACCAGTGCAAACGCTTTAAAACTTGCAATTCCAGCAATCTTGTGCAAGGAATTTAAATGTAACTGTACATAAATAAATAGTGAGGTGCAAATAACAAACAATCTAGCACATACAATAAAAAGAGTGAGTCAACACATTGCAAGGAAACATAGCCAGTGAGCATGCATGTTCTTGCAGCACTCAAGAGGATAGCAGCGAAGAGCGCATCAATCTCCCCTTCGAGGATCAATAGAGTATCACAAATATCGCCCTCCCTGTCGGTGGCCATCAGTCATCCGTGGCACACATTCAGCCGAACCTTTTTTATAAATGAGGCCTGCAAATCCTCCAGTGGGTGTCCTGCCACACGCCAAATGCCGGACCCACTTTAATCAGGTTTATAGTCCTGAGAGTGGCGGTCGATACGGAAAAGAGGACCGCCGAATGGAGATTGGTGACATTTGAAGGCAAAAAAAAAGTTTGTTGGTTAATGTGTCGTCATATGATAAGATACTGACAAAATACCGGTAATTAAAGATCTTGAAAGCCTTCATCAAAGGCTTTAATTTGCATGTACCAGTGATGACAAAGGAGAAAGGTGTGACGAAAACAACAAAACAAAAAAAAGCAATGGAACTTATAAATAACTAAATAAGGCTTTTGTAACCCAAGAAATCGGTTTATATATCTGTCGTGGCTGCTAAGTACAATATGGCGAAAGTATAAATCAAGAAAATGCTGCATGAAAGTTAAACCAAATTACCCAAAAGCTCCATGGCCTCGTCCTCATCTTCCATTTCCTCCTCTGTGATAAAAGGCGTCGGACTGTGTAGCGAATTGAACGAGTCCTGAGACAACATAGCGGCCAGGAGCTTTTTGTGATGCTGCTGCTGCTCTTTTAGCCCTTTGCTCTTGGCCTTTATCTTTAGGCTGCCGGGACAGGGAAGAAAAAGCACAGAGAGGGCAGTTATTAGAGCTTGTGTTCAAGGTGGGGCAGGTGAGTACCACAAGGCTCTGTACTTGCACCATTACTATTCACACGAGAAACAACCCATTATAACCCATTACAGCACGATATCAGTCTGCTTTTAATTAAATGCAAATGATCAAAGGTAATACAACAAATGAGCTTACACTACCCACAGGAGTCTATCTTTTCAGGTGAATTATCTCCCTCTCATTTAATCTAATATAAAATCAGACGTAGCGTACAGACACAATTAAGGAGGCTGACTTGTGCATTAACTCTTTATTAGAGAAATCAATTTCCTGATCCCTCCAGCTGAGTATGTGGATTAGCGGCAGAAGGGTATTAACTTTATCTCAGCTAATGATTCTTCGGAGACAATATGCTGTACAGTAAGAAACACCAAACATCCGCCACAATAATAAAAGGTATGAAATGGATCATTATCTATATTAGGGTGCTATTCCTATGCCGTTTTTAAATGTGGGAACTTCTCACTCAGGCTGCTAACAAAGTGATTTCTCTGCATCACCCTCCCTCTTATTATAAGGAAGATAATGAGATTAACAGTGTATGTACGTCAGCTCAGGCTTCCACATGATTTATGCTCTCATAGCCCATAGTCCTCTAATTAGTCAACTCAGACACTCGAGTACAAATTATATCTCTCAAGCACACACACGTCATTTGGAAGCTAAATGTTTAGCACACATAAAGCACAAAAAATGCCTGGAGAGAGGTCGAAGAAATATTTAGATAGAAAGCTGCGCATTTCGTTCAGCCTTGAGCAACGGAGAAATGAACTGACACTGTTTTTTATTCAAAATTAGCAAGAAGAGGCGGCGCGGCGAGCATTTTGGATGGAGCTATTGAAATGTGATAACCGAATCAGTCATTCAGTTCCTCAGGCAGCAGATGTCAGTCACATTCAAAAGTCTGCTTAAAGGGGTCATATTATGATTTTTTTTCACATTTATAACACTTCCTTGTGGTCTACATAACATGTAATGGTGGCTATTTGGTCAAAATGTGACATGGTTTAAGTTTTACAAACCATTTTCAAGCTGCTTTCTAACCTAGTCAGGATGCGCTGTTTTGTGGGCGGTCTTACAAGCCCCAAAACCAGTGAAGTTGGCACGTTGTGTAAATTGTAAATAAAAACAGAATACAATGATTTGCAAATCCTTTTCAAACTTATATTCAATTGAATAGACTACAAAGACAAGATATTTAATGTTCAAATTGGAAAACTTTGTTATTTTTTTGCAAATATTGGCTAATTTGAAATTTGATGCCTGCAACATGTTTCAAAAAAGCTGGCACAATTGGCAAAAAAGACTGAAAAAGTTGAGGAAAGCTCATCAGAAACTTATTTGGAACATCCCACAGGTGAACAGGCCAATTGGGAACAGGTGGGTGCCATGATTGGGTATAAAGCAGCTTCCATGAAATGCTCAGTCATTCACAAAGGACGGGGCGAGGGTCACCACTTTGTGAACAAATGTGTGAGCAAATTTTCAAACAGTTTAAGAACAACTTTTATCAACAAGCTATTGAGGAATTTAGGGATTTCACCATCTACGGTCTGTAATATCATCAAAAGGTTCAGAGAATCTGGAGAAATCACTGGACGTAAGCGATGATATAACAGACCTTTGATCCCTCAGGCAAAACTGCATCAAAAAGCGACATCAGTGTGTAAAGGACATCACCACATGAGCTCAGGAACACTTCAGAAAACCACTGTCAGTAACTAATGTTGGTCGCTAAATGTGTAAGTGCAAGTTAAAACTATATTATGCAAAGAGAAAGCCATTTATCAACAACACCCAGAAACGCTGTCGGCTTCGCTGGGCCTGAGCTCATCTAAGATGGACTGATGCAAAGTGAAAAAGTGTTATGTGGTCTGACGAGTCCACATTTCAAATAGTTTTTGGAAACTGTGGACGTTGTGTCCTCCAGACCAAAAGAAGTAAATAACCAGCCGGATTGTTATAGGTGCAAAGTTCAAAAGCCACCACTGTAATGGTATGGGGGTGTATTAGTGCCCAACGCATGGGTAACTTACACATCTGTGAAGGCACCATTAATGCTGAAAGGTACATACAGGTTTTGGAGCAAATTATGTCGCCATCCGAGCAACGTTATCATGGACGCCCCTGCTTATTTCAGCAAGACAATGCCAAGCCACATGTTACAACAGCGTGGTTTCATAGTAAAAGAGTGTGGGTACTACACTGGCCTGCCTGTAGGCCAGACCTGTCTCCCATTGAAAATGTGTAGCGAATTATGAAGCCTAAAACTGAGACCCCGGACTGCAACTTAAGCTGTACATCAAACAAGAATGGGGAAGAATTCCACCTGAAAATCTTCAAAAATTGTCCCCTTAATTCCCAAACGTTTACTGAGTGTAGTTAAAAGAAAAGGCCATGTAACACAGTAGTAAAAATGCGCCTGTGACAACTTTTTTGTAATGTGTTGCTGCCATTAAATTTTATGATTATTTGCAAAAAAATATTAAGTTTCTCAGTTCGAACATGAAATATATTTTCTTTGCAGTCTATTCATTTGAATATAAGTGGAAAATGATTTTCAAATCATTGTATTCTGTTTTTATTTATGAATTACACAACGTGCTAACTTCACTGGTTTTGGGTTTTGTAGATATGAACAAAATAAAAGATTCCAGAGCAAGTTTGAGAGATAATGAGCATGCCAGTCTTGTGATCCATGTTGTACCTAGGGAGACCCCCTTTCCCTTCATCAACAACAACACTGCTAATCTTGCAGACTTCATGAGAGCCAACAATGTTTTCCTTTGGGAACAATAATGATCCAGAACCTGATATTTTTGAGCCTGAAATATAAGGAAGATGAGCTACATGTTTTAAAGCTGTGTGCTTCAGATCCAGCTTTAGTGAAACACAAACATCATACAGCAGTATTGCCAAGTGCTAAAAAAAAAAATACAAAGTACGAACATAATACGACTACAATGTCTGCTCTCACAAGGATGTCGAATGATAAGATTTTGTTACTTCACGTTTAGATAAAGAATGACTCACAATCATCCCAAAGGGCTAAAAGAAAATATGATCAATGCACCACTAAAAATAGTTTGTCTGCATTTCCGCTTATAAGAACAATGTCACCTATATTTGGTTAATATTCAGGTAACAATATGTAATTGTTGGCATTTTTTGGGTGGGTATTTAGAGGCCTTTTGGGCGAAATAGAGGAGCCCCCATTTGATTCAATTGTTAGTTAAGTGGCTGGGTAGAGGGAAGTCTGGGTTTCCCTACTTAGGCTGTTGCCCCCGCGACCCGACCTCGGATAAGCGGAAGATGATGGATGGATGGATGTTAGTTGACTTTTAAAAAAAAATCTATTTATGATTATGAATGCATAAAAAAAGAGAAAACCATTAGTGTTCTTGGCTTACATAGAGATTGTGAATGATAAACAGCACATTCCTTTCCAATGTTTGTGTATTTCCAGTGTCAGTGATCTGCTCATAAGGTCAGAGTGCAGAGTTGCTCCCCTTGTGGCGTATTCCGACCCCGAGCCTACGGAAAATGCCAACGACATCCGGAGCGGAATACTCAAAATGGCCGTCTGAAATTGTATAAATAAATAAATAAATAAATGGGTTGTACTTGTATAGCGCTTTTCTACCTTCAAGGTACTCAAAGCGCTTTGACACTACTTCCACATTTACCCATTCACACACACATTCACACACTGATGGAGGGAGCTGCCATGCAAGTCGCCAACCAGCACCCATCAGGAGCAAGGGTGAAGTGTCTTGCTCAGGACACAACGGACGTGACGAGGTTGGTACTAGGCGGGAATTGAACCAGGGAAGCTCGGGTTGCGCACGGCCACTCTGCCCACTGCGTAACGCTAATTTGTGATGTTTAGATGGTATTTTCACATACTTTGGGGATTAGAAATGCAATTACATAGGGTTTAACAGATACAATGAAACACAATTCAGCATATAAAGTTAACTTGTTTTACTTTCTATACTGCTTGTCCTCATTAGGGTAACAGGTGAGCTTGAGCCTATCCCAGCTGACTTCAGGCCAGAGGCCGGATACACCCTGAACTGGTTGCACTAGTAATTATTACACAGCTGGGTAGAAGTAGTAAGTACACGTGTGCCGGTACTTACTACTTCTACTCAGTAGTAAGTACACATGCTTACTAGATCGAAAAAAAACTGAGTCGGTGTTGAATGTTGTGTCAAACACATATTGTGGGGACACTAATTAATTATGGGCACGACTACAGTAGATGTAGTAAGTACACGTGTATTTACTACTTGTACTGAGTAGTAAGTACAACTTACTACTTCTACTGGGAAAAACAGGGAGCTTGTAGATGAGCTTGAGCATCGCTGACATGAATACTAAAGCGTAGACACAAATAATGGAAATCTCCCCTGATGCTGGCGCCCCTTCCGATACCTCACCTATTTGAGCAACACTGGTATACACAGGAAATCCACAGCCGCTCTTATTGATTGTGTCTCTGTTGCTGACCTGTTAATGGGAAGGCCGTCTCCGCTCCAACAGACATTGTTTTTGCTACGAGGGAGAGGCGGGTGCAGCATCTCTGCGGCCAAAGGGTCGGCATCTTCATCGGCTCGACCGATCCACTCCCCCACTACTCTGGGGCGTAGCAAAGAGTTGAAGCTTCCCAGGTTCTAAAATGGTAGAAGATGAGTGGAATTTAAATGCAGACGCTAACTTGTGATGCTGTGTTGCGTTTTACCTGGTCTAGGTCATCAGAGACAGCAATACCTACAAGAAAAGGAGGAGAAAGCTTTAAAAGGGGAAGCATCAGATACAATAATCCAACAATCTTGTAGAGCTCAGCTGCTAAACCCTCCGTGGGATTTGCTTTACACTGACATTTGCTGCTGCTTCAGTGGTGCGCATCAAGATGAATTAAAAGACACTCACTGCGAGAAAGGCTCTCCAGGGCCCGGCCCAGCTTTTTGCTCTCCAGCAAAATGTGGTTGAGCTCGTCAAAGTCGCGGCTGTCCCTCCAATCCCAGGATGGGCACTGAGGCACTGAGGAAGCAGAGGTTAAATGTGCATCTTTTCAAAAACGGTACAAATACCTCCTACACGAGCAAGGTAAACATTGTCTGGCATCCTCTTTGATTGACATGTCAAAGAGGAGCCGTGAAGTGACCCATATATGGTTATGTACTGACTTTGCTCAGCCTCTCAACCATCTGCATTATATAAGCTGCTGGATCTATTAAAAGAACCAGCCGGTTTCTTCTATAGAAATATGAGACGTATTTTCTAAGTGTTGATGCCAAGACAATATCCTGCTTGTCTTTTTACATCCTGGCCAGCATTTTCTAGGATATATGTTTTGTTCCTTAAAATTGCTGAACTAATTCCCTATAAAGTTTATAGAGCATCACCTGAAGAAGAATCTTTTTACACTTAAAGAAGAGGCGTCTTCATGACCACACAGCTGATGTGTTGCTGATACAGTCATGCAGAAAACTGATGATCGCTTCACTTTCCATTTTTCATGAGCGCCACGCACCAAAACACCTATCAAATGTATTTTTAATGGCGTTTGACATCAAGTAGATCTGTGAGGATGAATTCCGCAAAAAAGTGCCTCAACGTGTCTCCATGTCCATTACTTCTTATGTTCACTTTTTTTGTACCCTCATTTCCTGTCTGTGATAGTGAGCGATGCACTGACCTCAGTCTGAAATAGACTTCATGTTAAATTATTCAAATGCGTGCTACTTGCTCCAGATTTGACCCAACCTCATCGTCTCAAGCGTTTTCACTCACTGCAGTGTCGCCGCAGTACTAAGTACACCTGCAATGTCAAGCAAAGTTTATTTTCAGCAATATTTTTCTAATTCTAATTCATAATTTTTAAATTATATAAATTAGGGCTCTCAAAATTCACAAATTAACTCATGTGATTAATCACAAAAAAATATCAAATTAATCATGCACACAATTAGATTAATCATGCACTATATTTTGACCGCACAAGCTCTTTTGCCTTAACCGTTATACGATCAATGCATACGTCAGTACAAAAATGAGTGAGGCTACTGCTGAAAATTGGCGTGCTCGCTGGCAATTTTCCCAATTTGCAAAATACAGCCTGAAAGAACTTTGGACAAAACTGTTACCAAGTTTTGAGCAAATAAATGACATGCATTCAAGTAAAACATTTAAAAACAATCCCAGATGTCATTCATACATAAAATTGCATTAGTGTACAAATATTGGGTTCTGTTTTAAGCAAATTTTAATTAGGCATGCATATAATCAGTTAATCATGATTACCCGAATTACAAACTGTGATTAATCTGATAAAAATAAATGCATTTGAAAGCACTAATATACATTTAGATTTATTGTTAGCGATTTGTTTCTTACAACAACCTACGATATGGTTCCGGTTCTTGGAGTGATTCAAACAGATTATAAATTATTTGTTAAACAAAAGAGAATAAAAACTTTTGTGTTAAAAAAATTTGTTAACAAATAAATAAGAACTGTGATTTGAATGTAAATATTATTTTCATAAAATAATTCATAAATATTTTTAATTATATAAATTTATTTATACTTATTTTACTTATATCAACTGAATGATACATCAAAATGCAATAAAATATTCGAATAAGTTTGATATATACATATAATGAGCCACATTATATCAACACAGTATTATGTTAGTTATTCAACTTATCAATGTTAAAATAAATGTTAATTACTTTATATCTATTTTTAAAAACTGCAATTTTCAAAAAGTGAAAAAGAATCCATTGATAGGATTGCAACGTCACATCCATTTTTTTTTTCTTTGCGGCTTAAATTACACAATGGTCAAGCAGCTTGAGCGTTGCATTAAAACATGTAAGAGTGAGTGTAGAGTTTGAGTATTGCTGTTCTGTTCTTGGGTGTTCCAGTCGTTTAAATAGAGAGATAGAAAAGAGCTTTCATAGAGTACCGAAAGAAGTGCTTCATAAAGGTAAACTTATCAAAAAAACAAAAGTGCGCCGAAGGAAATGGCCTTAAAAAATATAATTTTCATCTTTTTGTGCAAAACAATCTGCATCTGAGTAAGTAATAAAGTAAATTACTTTTATGACATGGCTCTTAGGTGCACCAAATATTGTGGCCAGTGAATGTAGTTAAGGAACAAAGCAAAGGTTATCTCCAACTAAAATGCATTAAAATGTGTAAAATATGAGAAAATAATTATATGGAGTATTAAAATGGGAAATAAAAGAGTCTGGATTCAGCGTGTGAGGCTCCACTTGATAAAACACTGACCAAATTCAATTAAAAATAATCAAATCAAATTAACGGACGGTATTAAATTCAGCGGTGTGTGACAGAGATACAAGTTATAAGTTTAGTACTGCAGTACATTTCTAGTGATGCTGCTTTAAAACTTACACGACTTGGATTCAGGTGAGGGCGGCGACAGACTGGACACAGCGAGGTCGCTTTTGGACTTCTTGGGCTTCTTGGGGTGAATTTGCCACGGTTTCTCACAGTGGCGCGGCTCCCTTCGAGTGTTTTTGCTTTCTTTTAAAGAGGCAAAAGATAAGTCACACAATGCAACCATTTATGCGTACAGCCTATGTGTCCTAGTACACCAACCCGGGGAGCTCTGAGCCCAAAGTGCCGCCGAGCCCGAAAGAGCTCTGTGCATCTTTCCTGGACTGTCCTGTTTGGTCTGCAAGTGATCGATGAGGAAAGGAATTGGATGGTCGGGAGTCTCACTTATCAGTTTGGTCATCAACTCCTACGATAAAGCAGAGAACAGTCAGCTAAGTCAGCATTAATAGCTAAGAAACTATACTAATACGTCTAAAAATAAACAGCTTTATTATTTGCGGGCGTACTAATCCTCAGCAGCTGCCTTAAAGATGCATTCAAGTGTAAGACTTCTATGTGGTGAAAACGAACTCCAAGTAAAGCTGAGAAGAAGTGGAGTGACTGCAGAAATTATACCTGAGCAAAGTCCATTAGTGGAGTACACGGTCATAAAATGTGTCGGCATGGACGGACTACACTGTTAAAAAAATTAAAATACAAAAAATTACCATAAAATGTAATTACATTCAAATGTAGCATCTGACTCACTCTTTGCCTGCAGATAAAAAATAATCAATAAAACAGACGCGCTGCAATGAATAAGACATGAATCAAGTTAGGAGAGCATCGGGATGTTTCAGCCCACAAACATTAGAGAGCGATATGATGCAATTTCATCTGAATTTATAATAAAATCATCAAAGTATTCAACAAAAATAACATCCACAGTCCATAAATAATTGTTAGCTTAACACACAGTTTAAAAAACTGTAACTACTTGGTGGTGGATCCATATTTAAATTTCAGAATCAGAATCAGACATACTTTATTAATCCCCGAGGGGAAATTCAAATTTTCAGCACAATCCCATTCAGGATCAGACAAACATTACAGGGAGACAGAACAGTATCGCTGACGGGTCTGCCAACTTCCGGCGCCCCTTACAAAAAAGGTGAGATACAGGTAAACAAGAGGGGGGAATGGGAGAAAACAAATAAAAATTAAAATAAAATAGAATAAAAAATCAGGAATAGATCAGTCTGGGGAATCATAGCAGCAGAATGGTGGACCGGAGGAGACGCTGACCTGAGACAGTTGGCCAGGCAGGGTGCCAGGATCTTTCCGGAAGTCCAAGAGATGTGGGGGTCGTGGTGACGAAGCCAAGATCTTCCAAGGACAAGTGGGGCTACGGGAGTTTCCAGCACACACAGACTGATGGTCTCCCAGTGGTTCCCAGAAAAAGTCTTAGAAAGGGGCTCCGTGTGGTACTTGATGGAGCCCAAAAGGCGACAATCCAGGGCTTGGGCAGGGAGTGTCTTGTCCAGGGGGACCAAGGGAATGCCCATCTGCCAGGCGAACTCATAGTCCAATAGACTCTCGTCTGCTCCTGAGTTAAAAAATGCCTCCACTTGTATGTTCCTATTGTCCCAGGCCAGAGTAGCGGGTAGCAGAATGTTGGGGTTTTCTTCCTTACAGGGAAATAAGGAATGGCTCACCAGGATCCCCTCTCCTGGTGAGCCTGATCTTTTGGTCTCGTCGGACAATTATACCAGACAATTATACCGGCAAGACCAAAGTAGAGGCAGAGGCGCTGCCTGTACATCCTCTACCTTTCCTCTATGGGCAACCGTGTCCTCCCCAACTGCATGGGCTGAGGGGTTGCCATTGTGGTAGTTGGGGTACGGTATGGTTCAGTCTCTGTCTTGAAAGTGGGCAGATGTTGACTCCTGGAAGGGATGTTGGCGGCTCCCAGGACTCGCTCTGCTGCACGCTCAGAAAGCCTTTGGTCGAATACGAGGGCTAACTCGATAAGGTCCCTGCAGGAAGTGGGCAGACCGTCTTTAATGTCCTCAGAGAGGCCACTACGGAACACGCTCTGGAGTGCCCGGTCCCCCCAACCGCGGTCCGCCGCCAAGGTCCGAAACTCCAGAGTGTAGGCTGTCACGGAATGTGAGCCCTGCGAGATGGAGTGCAAATGTCCAGCCACGTCCCCGCCATCCTTGGGGTGGTCGAAGACGGCCCGGAATTCAGCACGGAACGCAGAGTAGTCGGAGTTCAGACCCAGGATCTTGTCAACAGCGGCAGTAGCCCACTTGAGTGCCGGTCCGAAAATCAATGCAAAAATGAAGGCAATTTTGGCTCCATCGGTGGAATAGCGGGAGGGCTGGTGACGAAAAATTAAGTCACACTTTACCAGAAAACCCCTACACAGTTCAAAGTCTTCCTCAAAGGGTCTAGGGCTGGCAATCCTGTGTTCCTGTTCCAAAGTGCAGTGCTCAGGTAACCTGAACTGGGGAAGCATGTGGGGGTGCCACGGGTCCGGAACTGGGTTCAGGGCATAGGCTGTCCAGCCTAGAATGCAGCCGGGTGAATGCTCTCTCCAGGTTGTCATCAAGAGCAGAAAAACAATCCTGGTGTTCGCTCACAACGGAGCTCAGGATAGCCAGGTCAGACGTTCTGGGGTCCGGGACTGGGGCTTGCCATTGTCGCCTGGTTCCGACATGTTGTGGCCAGAACATACTGTTATGTACTGAGGAGGGAAGGAGGCGACAACCAAGGCAGAACTGCGGTTTACAAGGTTTATTTAAACCTTTAATGAGTAGGTGGCGTGTGTATGCTACTCTAAGTGAATGTGTATAGACGATGTGAAGTATTAATTGTGTAAGTGTTAGCAGGGGTTGTTGTCTCTGAATGTTGGATGTATCCTTCGTCGAATCAAGGGAGCAAGGCGAAAAGACATTCCATAAAAAGGCAAGGGGTCGAGGGTTGGAGGGAGGCAGCGTAGTCAGTGTCCGAGCAAGGGTAGAGGATCAAGGAAGGCAGTCACAAATCCGGATGGATGTTGAGAGGCAAAACACGATCACGGATAAAGGGGAAGACACTGCTGAAGACATAAGGGACATGAACAATGGAGATACGGAGAGAGAACAGAGAAGGCGAGAAAAGCACAAGGGAGGGAATGCCAGACGTGATGCTTACTGGGAAGATGATCAACGTTCTGGCAAAGGTTCCTCGGGTCCGCTGGTCTTTATGCCGCTCCCTCTCATCAATACCATGTGCGTTGATTTGTGATTGTCTGCAGGTTTGTCACTGCGTGGGCGTGCTGCGCTCAGCACGAGCAGGGGCATATCTGAGTGCACTGCCAGCGAAGGTGCCACCAGCACCAGCCGAATAAAAGTGGATTCAAGCCCGCGCCGTGACAACAACACAATAATATAAAGCCGCAACACAACTTTAAGTTCAGTTTGTTCAGTTTATTTATTGATATAGCACATTTAAAAACAACCCTAGTTGGCCAAAGTGTTGTACAGACTTAAGAAACAGTTTGCAACAAAAAAAAGGGCACATAGTGTCACATTTTCATAGTAACTCGAAAGGATGAATAAAAGCCACAAAGAACGCGACTGACACAACAGAGCGGCAGCAGAGCAAGTGTCACCGACGGACAGACTTCCTGAGATAGATTAATTGATATATTGAGACTTTGGTTAGTAGATTGCACAGTACAGTACATATTCCGTATAATTGACCACTAAATGGTAACACCTGTATAAGTTTTTAAACTTGTTTATGTTGGGGTCCATGTTAATCAATTCATGGTACAGAAGGTAAAAACTGTGTAATGAACAGTATAGTCACCATGTCTGTACTATTACGTTCAGTTCACAACCTCGCTTGCTCCTAGCTTACTTGTATTTGAACACTCCCGGGGCTTGTTAAAATTTGAAAAATAACCAAAATACCAACATTTTCTTTACATCGTCTTTTTATTGATATTTTATTTTAAAAACACGGAAGAGATATTTTGACACGTAAATGATTGCTTAAAAATGCTGATTTCTGAGTTTCCGCGAATATTTCACATGCCTTAGATTAGGAGACTTTGTAACTCATTTGGAAATGCTTTTGTCATCATTTACATACCAAATTACATATCGTGTCATATATCATTTTCGAAGGAGGCTACCATATATATTGCGATATAGATTTTAGACCCTATCGCCCATCCCCAGTCTAGGGCGTACCCTACCTCGCTTCCAAAGTCAGCCGGGTTAGGCTCCTCCTCCCTCGTGACTCCTATGAGGACCAGCCATATAGAAAATAGATGTACTTGTCATATTTTACACAAAACGAAGACGGAAGAACACTGGGGATTGAGAAATGTCAGTCCTCTGATAAAACCAAATAGACCATCACTCATAGTCCAGACAATTTGATGAAGCTTGTATTTGAAGCAACTTCCTTAAAGATGGAAGAACTGTCCCTGTGACACAGTAACGCCAGAAGGAGTGGTTAAAAACAGCAAAAGCCGGTCATTTAAATGCTGCCCACGTCTGTACTGTAAGAGGAGAACGATTCTGCGTGCCAGCGTACATTGATTGCACATCCTGTGTGACCGAGGAAGCCGATGCACCTTAGTACATCCATGTCCTTCACCATGGACCGTGAGAGCAGACAATAAATACCATACAATAATAAACATGTAGCTATGTGATGATCACATGCTTTAACTGACATGACCAAAATCAATTATTTTGATTCCAGAAGCCGCCATTAGGTTACCAAGATGTGTGCTTTACGGCCACAGTCCCTCAGGCGATACACGCACACACATTTTTTGAGGCGTAATTGAATATCTGTCCGCCAGCCAAGAGGTATTGGAAGCCCCCAGTGGTTGACAAAGACTCTCAATGACGCCGTGACCCGCCACATAGCTGCCTCGTAAGTCCGCAATGAGGTGGAAAAGACAAGCAAAGGGTGTGAATTCAGAACAGCAACTCACCAACTCATTTCTCCTTAATTATACTGAAAGATGGTGTCCAAATTGATTGTGTAGTGGTTCACATAGCTGACTTTTGCACAGATAGACTGGGCTCAGTTTTTACAAACCCAATTGGAGATTGATTTCCACACTACCCAGAGTTGGACGTGGTCTACTAAACTACTGTACCTACTATTGGTAGTGCAGTGGTTCACATAGCAGACTTTAAGACAGCAACCATGGGAGTGATTCAATGCCCTAATCAATCCAAGTTGTAGTCTACAGTCTTAACCAAACTGTGTTCTTGTTTATTTACCCTCATTTATTTACTACGAGACAAATTGAAGTAGCACTGGTGTACCTTTCCCGTGGGTAGTGTAACGGTTCAGTGTTTACCACACTACTCTCGAGAAATGGGAATCTTTGGGCTCCCTTGCGATCAGAGTGAGGATTCAATTCAAAATCGATTCTAGATTCAAAGAGATTCTCGTAATATATATTATTTGGTATTATAATTGTAATGAAACCTTTTCAAAACAGGTTACAACTTACAGAACTTTTTGGTTGCTGACATATGACGTACATGCATGGATAGTAAGCAGGGAGATGGCCTAAAAACATTTTTTTACAATAGATACAATGTTTTTAAAAATAGATACAATGTTTAGAAAAATATATTAAAATTGTTTTGTCAAAAAAATAAAATACATTTTTAAACATTAGGAATCAATTTGGAATCGGAATAATGAGAATTGCAATTCAGATGTTAATGAATTTTTTGGAGCACCTAAACTACTATTATTTACTTACCCAACACCAAAAATTGCAGTTGCACTGGTCTACCTTTGCCATTGGTTGTGTAATGGTTCACACAGCTGGCGTGGGAGTACTGCCACTCAATCCTCCCAGTCCAGGGTGTAGTCTACATTGGTCACTGGTAGTGTAGTGGTTCACAGAGCTCACTTACATGCAGTTGGATTGGGGGAAAATGTCCACTTTTAATGCTCTATTCACAACTCCCAATTAGGTTAGTCTCCCTTCAACATTGGCAGTGTAGTAGTGGTTCACTTGTCTTTTATGTAGCCCTCTTGATTGATAGAAATGATTGATTTCTATTCTTGTCACGAGCGCACAAAGTCTAGAGCCATAAAACGCAGACATGCTCTCATCATGACTCGTCCTTGTGTGAAAAAATGAACGCAGCTTACAGAACTGATATCAGCGTTCCCGCCACCACTATATTGTCTCTTTACCTGTTGTTTGTCATTGCAGCGACATCGCGACAGGTCGTGTTGGTTATTTAAAGGGAGACGACAAATCTTTTCATTCGCACCGGATGATAGATGCTTGTCAGAGCAGCCATTTTTTAATCTGAGACGCACTTCAATGAAGACGTTTGTGGAGGGGAAAAACGATGAAAGGTCGTTAGAAGAAGAAAAATGTGATACCTTTCAGATTCATGCGAGGGTAATAAAACTACAACGCAAGCACCACAAAAACACCAATAATACTGTTTTTCTGACCGTTATTCTAATTTAACCTTTTTTTTTTTTAAATACAACAATAATGTAATTTATCATACACAGCACTTATGGTGATATATAAGCAATAGGCTGGGACTGGCTTTAGCTTTTTGCAAAAAAGGTTACCTTTTGAACATTTATGATGGTCACAGCTTTACCCTGTGAATCACAGTGCAGTAAATATCTCTATAGTCAAATATACACAAACCAAATATAGGTCCTTGTTTGCGTAGCAGTCGGTGTGTTGAGGTCATTCGTAAAAGTATTAGCATGCAGCCGCCGTCCTCTCTGGCTGTTTCCCACAAATCACCTCCTCCTGTCCCACTGGTAGCCTTCCTCGGATTAGACCGGCTCTCTTTCGCCATCCTCGCTCTAAACTCTCCCATGATGCATCTGGCCTCCGGCTGTGTGCTCAGCTGCCTTGACTGCTTGTAATGACTCTTTAGCGTCGCTGTCAGACCCACACCTACGAAAAAAAGTGATACAACCTACCCCAGGACCAAATTTTATCCAGCAAAAGTGGGGGAAAATAACTACTTGGACTGAAACGCCACCGGCATTAAACTAGGGCTGTTACATGTTAATTAAAAACAACAGCATGAAAACATATGCAGCAATAAAATATTTGCATGCAATTGTAGAATGATAGACAATAGGTGCTGGCAGATCTACCTATGTGAAGATGGCCCCCCTTACCATTGCAAATATAAAAATAAGACTGCCAGTCATTTGTGCTGTAAACATTTTTGTTTGAGCCATTACAGTTTTCAAGTTATTCTAAAGTACATTTTCAGACTAGTGACATCATCGAGCTCCCCCACGTTGTCAAAATCTCCTAAAATGTGTCCTATTAGTTGGTGCTAGGTTTGTGCTTGTGTGTACCAAAAGTGTATTGTCAAATATTACAGTTTTAACAGTGTTTTAATGTTTTAGTGTTTTAATATTATTCACATTCATAATGATGTGTGGATGGATAGTGACATATCTATCGATACCTGGCTCCGATCCACATCGGTACACGAAAGCGTTTTGCAGCACAAACCGGCAGAAATGTAGCATAAACGTTTGGAACGAGTTTGGGGAGATTTTGACCACGTGGAAGGAGCTGGTTATAATTAATAACACGTTGATAAAAATACAAATATCATAGTTGCACAACAAAAATTTGTAACACAGACCTGCAAGAGTCAATGATGAGAGGTATAGCAGATTAGTCTCGCTTAACAAGTCGCTGGCTAGCTTTTGTAGAGAACAGGGACTAAGGTAGATAATTGTCCCTTTTTAATGGGGCATACCGGGCTTGCTGAAGAGGGACAACCTTCACCCTAACCGGGAAGACGCCATCACTCTTACCAGAAATATAAACTACTATCTGAGTAAAGCTTGACTAACTACACGCAAGCTCGGACACAATTACAGTGTCTGTTAGTCCAGGTGAGGAGTCAGTTAAGCTAGATCTAACCAGCGCCAGGCTTGTGGTATAATAACCAGCTTTTCTCGTGGAATAATACATAACTCACATAATCCTTTTCTGTAGTGACTGTGCCAGAGGAGAACATGCATTCTATTGAGGTGGCAAATTATGATGCGTTAAATCTATCGCAGCTCGAAGCAAATAATCTCAAGATCACCATCATATCAATTCCTAGATGTGATCGAAATTATTTAAGGCGCACTAAACGAAATAAACGTAACGTTATTATTATCAAACTTACAGATACCATTAACAAAAATGCCTCAACACAGCCCACTATTTTAAACATCAGAACATTATCTCCCATCATTAGTAAATGAGAGCATTAGAGACAACAATTTTAACGTCATTTGTCTGAGTGAAACTTGGCTAAAGCTAGATTAATTTTTACCGCTTAACGAGGCATCTCCTCCAAACTATACGGGTACACATATTGCCCGTCCACTTAAAAAGGGTGAAGGGGTCGCACGAATATATAATGAAAACCTTAACCTTAGTCCTAACCTAAGTAATAAACATAAATCATTTGAGGTGCTTACTATGAGATCTGTCACAACCGTTCCTCTCTATATCGTTATCTATCGCCACCCCTGGGCCCACTCCGACTTTATCAGCGAATTTTCTGAATTTTCAGTGATCTAGTGATGCACACAGATAACATAATTATAATATGGGATTTTAATATCAATAAGAATACCCCGTCAGACCCTCCGTGGATGGTGCTCGAAACTATAATTAATAGCTGTGGTCTTAATATAAATAATAAATGAACAAACGTATCGCAATGGTTATACGATCGACCTAGTCCTTGTCTGGAGTATCACCACTTTCAAAGGTTTGACACGCCCATACACTAAAGTAATGTCCGATCATTACCTGATAACATTTTAAGTTCTGACTCATTGTCAACAAGCTACTAATAACCAATGCTTTAGCATCCGCAACATTAATGTGGTCACAAATATGATTCTTGATGGCCTACTGCCTTTGGTAATGGCACCATTCCAAAATGATGTGGGCTCTATCGATAACCTCACTAACAACGTTAACTATGCCCTGCGCAACGCCATTGATGGTATAGCACAGCTAAAGACAAAAAAGGCCCCTAATTTACCCCCTGATTTACAGAAGAAACCAGACCTCTTAAACTATCATGTAGAAAGCTGGAACGCAAATAGCGTGTGACTAAACTTGAGGATTTCCATCAAGCATGGATTGACAATTTAATATCTTATAAGCACCCACTTACTTTAGCTAAAACTAATTACTACTCCAATCTCATCCGCCTCAATAAAAACTATCCTAAATATTTGTTTAGTACAGTATGATTTTTTTTACTAAGAAAATTTAACTGATTAGAAAGGAGATTAAAGATAACCCATCCCAGCTCCAACTGGGTTCTATTAACGGAGGAACGAACGTATGTACGACGGATATTGCCCTCCAAAATAATATCTCTCTGTTTGAAAGAATAACATTAGGGGAACTCTTGCGACTTGTAAATGGGACAAAACAAACAACATGTTTACTCGACCAACTACATGGGAAACTTATTAATATTAGAACCTTCAGTGCTAAATATTAACTTATCACTTTCCTGTTCCCTAGCATTCAAAAAAGCGGTCATTCACCCTCTGTTTAAAAGACCTAACCCCGATCCTGACCTCATTGTAAACTTCGGCTAATGTCCCACTTTCCATTATCTCAAAAATCCTTGAAAAATATTGTTGCACAGCAGCAAAATGAACACTAAGCATCTAACAATCTCTGTGAACCCTTTCAGTCCGGTTTCAGGGCAAATCACTCTACGGAGACAGTCCTCGCAAAAATGACTAATGATATATTGCTAACTATGGATGCTGATGCGTTATCCATGTTGCTGATACTTAATCTTAGCACTGCTTTCGATACTGTTGATATTAACATTCTATTAGAACGTATCAAAACCCGCATTGGTATGGTAGACTTAGCCTTTTCTTGGTTTAAGTTCAATCTTACTGACAGGATACAGTGCGTCTCCCATAACAACGTGACCACAGAGTACATTAAGGTAACGTGCGGAGTTCCCCAGGGTTCGGTCCTTGGCCCTGCACTCTTCAGCATCCACATGCTGCCGCTAGGTGACATCATACGCAAATACGATGTTAGCTTTCACTGTTATGCTGATGACACCCAACTATACATGCCCCTATACCTGACCAACACGCCAGATTGTAGTAACCTCGGGGCCTGTCTAAATAAATTAAACAATAGACGTCCAGCAACTTTTTTCATCTTAACGCAAAGAAAAGGGAATTGCTGATTATCCGTCCTGCTCGACACCAACACCTATTTAATAATAATACCACCTTAACTTTTTACAGGAAAACAATTAAACAAAAGAGGGTGGGGTCCCTTCAAAGGTTTGTCGTTGTTCCCATTGGGTTGAGTTTTTTCTTGCCCTGATGTGTGATCTGAGCCAAGGATGTCGTTGTGGCTTGTGCAGCCCTTTGAAACATTTGTGATTAAGGGCTACATAAGTAAACTTTGATTGATTGATTGACACAGAACCAACATTTACAACAAGTTTTTGGAGATTATTACAAGATGTGGGAGCTGGATGATGTCACTAGTCAAAAAATGTATTTTTGGAGAAAAAAACAGGTTTTATCTTAATAATTGCAATAATAAGATGGGCCAGCTTTACAAATGTGGTACATCGATCTAAATATCGATAGTATCAATACATACATATTGGTTCTATCGCTTGTATTCAGTCATGTGACTTCTTCTCGGAAGTGAAAACCAGTGGTGGTCAACGAAGTGAAAATAGCTGTTGTACAGCAAGCAGTGCGCAAACTGAGTACAAAGGAAGCCTAAATCTTCCTGCAGAAAGCAGATACGAGCAAAAAATCTAACTATGCAATGGCAAAGAGCCCTATAATAATCCCCAGGATTATACATCGGTCGCGTTCTCAGACATATCGAACTATTGTGCTCCAGTTACCATTCTACACGACAAAACAGATACAAACTTGGAAAAGCATGGAGGTCTACAACTTCTTTCTGTGTGACTGGGTCAAGGAAATTGGTATAAAACCTATCTCGGATAAGTATGCACTGTTTTTTGCTCAAGCAAGGTTGCATTTAAGGATTAATCTTCAGGTCTCCTGATGCTGCTGTTGCCGTTGACGGGTAGTGTGTTTTTCCCTGTCTTTATCAAAATGTAACTATATATGTCAGCATTGTGTATGTGCTGGAAGCTTCATTTATGATTATTGCCTTTGGTAAATGCTTAAGTATTTTACGTTTTGCTCAATTGTAATTTCCCCTCTGGAATTAATAAAGTATTTCTGATTCTGATATTTGCTTTCATTTATTTAGATACACCAAGTTTGTGCTTTTCGAAACACTTGTAGCAAACGTGTTTAGAAAATACAAAAAATGTCAAGATAATACTTAAATGGGAAATAATAAACGTTAAAAATACGTCAAACAAACCTTTAATGAAGTGGTATCTGCAAACTCATGCATTCTTCGACTCTGCTCACTTGGCTTGGAGTGTGAGCTGCTTTTTATCGTGGCTTCATAAAATCTTGAGGTGTGGCGCCGTTGGGAGAGTGGCTGTGCCAGCAACCTGAGGGTTCCTGGTTCAATCCCCACCTTCTACCATCCTAGTCATGTCTGTTGTGTCCTTGAGCAAGACACAATCTTGCTCCTGATGGCTCCTGGTTAGCGACTTGCATGGCAGCTCCCGCCATCAGTGTGTGAATGTGTGTGTGAATGGGTGAATGTGGATATAGTGTCAAAGCGCTTTCAGTTAAAAAAAATAAAAAAGGTAGAAAAGCGCTGTACAAGTATAACCCATTTTCCTACCTTGTTAATTACCTCACGAGGAACTGTGAAGAAACGTTTATCCTTTTTGCAATTTGAAGGATTCGTACAGCCGAAAATAACAAAAGCATAGGGCTTTTTTTCTTTCAGAAATTCCAAAATGCGCTTAGTACTCATTAAGAACACTGGCAGCTTGGCCACAAGGCATATTTAATGGGCGGGGCGTGAGCCAGAATTGACGTCAGTAATGTCCAAGCCATACAGAATATTAGGGGTGTAGGAAAAAAATCGATTCGAATTTGAATCGCAATTGTCACGTTGTGTGATTCAGAATCGATTCTCTTTTATTTTTAATCGATTTTTTTATTTTAGTTTTTTTAGTTGTTTTTTTAATCAATCGAACAAAACAATACACAGCAGCACCATAACAATGCAATCCAATTCCAAAACCAAACCTGACCCAGCAACACTCAGAACTGCAATAAACAGAGCAATTGAGAGAAGACACAAACACGACACAGAACAAACCAAAAGTAGTGAAACAAAAATGATTATCAACAACAGTATCAATATTAGTTATAATTTCAGCATAGCAGTGATTAAAAACCCCTCATTGACATTATCATTAGACATTTATAAATAAAAAAAAAAAAGAACAATAGTGTCACAGTGGCTTACACTTGCATCGCATCTCATAAGTTTGACAACACACTGTGTCCAATATTTTCACAAAGATAAAATAAGTCATATTTTTGGTTCGCTTAATAGTTAAAACAAATTTACATTATTGCAATCAGTTGATAAAACACTGTCCTTTACAATTATAAAAGCTTTTTACAAAAATCTACTACTCTGCTTGCATGTCAGCAGACTGGGGTAGATCCTGCTGAAATCCTATGTATTGAATGAATAGAGAACCTTTTTAAATTGGGAAAAAAATCGTTTTTGAATCGAGAATCGTGTTGAATTGAAAAAAAAAAATCGATTTTGAATCGAATTGTGGGACACCCAAAGATTCGCAGCCCTACTGAATATATTTCAATTTTTGGTTGTGTTGTTCATATTGCTACATTGTAGGGTTGTACGGTATACGGGTATTAGTATAGTACCACAATACTAATGAATCATATTCGGTACTACACCGTCCTCTACCCGTCGTCGTCGTCACGTCATGTCATTTCTGGATTACGGGCAGACGAGCATGTTCCGCAGCACGCGCACACACGGAGTACTTACAAGCAGACAAGGTGTATAGACAGAAAAGGGAGAACATGCGCACTTTGGCTTAAAAACTAACGATAAAGGTGACATTATAACATTGAAACACCATCATGAAGAGGTGCTTTAAGACATGGCTAGCTAGCTAGTGGCTAAAGTCCAGCCATGGTTGGCAGTGTTTTAGCTACTTCTAAATCACTAATCCTCGCCTTCATGGTGACAAATAAAGTTAAGTTTTTCACAAGTATCATCCGTGCAGGACCAGGAATAGCTAGACATGCTTCACTACACACCGTAGCTCACCGGCGTCACAATGTAAACAAACGCCATTGGTGGCTCTACACCGAACATTCAATGTAATGATACCAATTACAGGAGCTTATGTAGTCGATACTACAATGATTAAATCAATATTTTTTGGCATCACAACATCTTTTTTTGTTTTGAAATAATGTATATTATGTTTATAAACTCAGGAAATACGTCCCTGGACACATGAAGACTTTGAATATGACCAATGTATGATCCTGTAACTACTTGGTATCAGATTGATACCCAAATTTGTGGTATCATCCAAAACTAATGTAAAGTATCAAACAACAAAAGAATAAACAATTTCATTTTAACAAGTGTAGATAGAACATGTTAAAAGAAAAAGTAAGCAGATATTAACAGTAAATGAACAAGCAGATTGATAATGTATTTTCTACCACCATGTCCTTAATAATTTTGACAAAATAATAGAAGGGAAAATAACAATATGTTACTGCATATGTCAGCAGATTAAATTAGGAGCCTTTGTTTGCTTATTTATTAGTGAAGGTCAAGTTGTCTCGTATGTTCACTATTTTATTTAAGGACAAACTTGCAATAAGAAACATATGTTTAATGTACCAAAAGATTTTTTGTTAAAATAAAGCTATTCATACAATTTTTTGAGGTCCCCTTTATTTACGAATACATTGTGGTGCCGGTAGCAGTACCGGTACCAAGATATTGGTATCGGGACAACACTACATTGTTGAGATGATTAAATCTAGTTAGATTTTTTTTTTTGCAATTTTACTTCACCCTGAATATTGTAAGCAATAAAAGGCAAAGGGTGAATATTGTTGACATTGTTTTGTTATGAACACTGATAAATGATTTGCGAATAAGTTTGTTGGCAAGCTATATGAGTGCTTAAAATCTTTGCGTCATAATCACCATAATATCATATTGTAAGTGTGTTCATGTTCTAAATAAACTCAATGATTATGATTAACACACTAAAGGCAAAATTATAAGCATTTTAAAGTATCGGTATCGACAATATGTGAACCTGTATTGAACTGGTTTCAAATTGATACCAAACATGCAGTATGAGTATCAGGGAACGTGACCATAAAAAAAAGTGTAGGTCATACATACAGAATTATTACAAACATTTAATCGGCCCCTCAAGTATCATTAAGTTCTCAAATTATATTGCATTAGTTTTGTATGACGTACTTGACATACTTTCTCGCTGAGTCGGTTTGTCCGAGTTACTAGGTAGCAACTTGTTAGCTGTCCCCTTAACCTCAATAAAACGCTTGAATTAAAGTCACTGTTATTTAAAAAAAAATATCCTAAACATATAATCATAGGAGTATTTAAACTTTTTGTCCAAAATTATCAAAAAATATAAAACTTACTATTGTTCGTGGATTATTATTGTAATCAACACAGCCATGTAGACGAAGACGGGTCCTAATAAATATAGCTGACCATGATATCGCCTGATGAAAATGTTATGTTTATTTTCATTAATCTGCGGTTAAAAATGGATGGATGGATGGATGGGTGGCATAGTTAAAGGACATAACGGATGAAAAAATAATGTTCACCCTTCCCTTTAATTTAACATGTATTCACAGTTTTAGAGCTAACTATTATGACCTCTTGCTGAGGACAACAGTACAACGACATGGGGATTATAAACAATAATGTGATAGAACCAAATATGTATGCATTAAGTACATTCTTATTAGACGAAAATAAAACTTCTAATAATTCCCTGCATATTTTTTAAAGTGTCAACCAGACTTAAAGAAACTGTTAAAAAAAAGAACTTAATCAGGCCCTAAAATAAATCTACAGGCAAAGTGATTTACGCACAAAGTCCTAACATCAATACTAGGAAGAGAGCAGGGCTTTCTCATCTAAATCATTCTCAGTTTACTGCTAATTGGCATCGTTCATCTTATTAACTATAAAACAGACAAACACATACACAAACCACAATGAATACACTCGGCTCTTTTTGCGATGATGTTGCCTGATGGCCTTCTTATCGCAGCGAGAGAGCGCACATAGAAAAAATAGAGAAAGCCTGTGAAGACCCTGCAGACCCTGCTCGACAAAGCAGAGATCTGGAGGTCTTACTTGTGTTTACTACGCAGCAAAATATTTGATTGAAAACACCCCGTATAAGCAGAGTCACGGAGTTCCACAGGGCTCTGTGTAGGAACCAATGCAATAATGCAATTCCAGTGTATTAGAAAAATTGTGTATAAATTATCAAAAAACTTTCCACTCTGAGTTTCCAGTGAACAGATGAGAGATGTCTTTGTTGCACCAAGCAAAGTCTTGTAAAATTCCGCTGTGTACGTTGGAATGAGACGGGAGGAGTTATCTATTGTCCTCAAACACCTGCCGAAGCTGAATCCAGGACGAGCCCAAGCCTGAGGCATCTTCTTCTTTTGTCTTCAATGTGACCGAAAACAATAACTGTTTACATAATCCCCATTTCTGTTGTGACGTGTTGTTGCGTAATCATTGAATATCTAAATAAAATAAGATGTAAACTTTTTTTGTCAGAGTGGGGTGCAGGACTGTACAGAAAGTACAGAGGCCATGTCTCTCCTCAGATCTGAGTCCGAATTGAGTTCTGTCTCTGTTTGATTCCTTGCCTTTTGTCTTGTTTAATAGATGTCATCAGTGTTTGAACCTAAACAAAGTGCAAGCTTCCTGTTGGTAAAATCTCGATAAAACATTTCCAAAAATGATGATACCCAACTTTGTAATTTGTTATAGGTCAATTAATTGTGTGCTTCAGGGTTGATTTTAGGGTTAATCTTATGGTTTGTTATGGTGTTGGGTAGAGGTGGGGGAAATGCATTTTTAGACGCATCGCAATTCGGACATGGACGATTATAAAATCCCTTAGTAAACGTCAATAATCGATTTATTCATTGTAAATTAAGTAATGCTGACAGTTATAATTTTTGGCTGACTGCAGCGAGACCTCACCAAGAAATCCAACTTGCTCTTTTATTATACGGCACTTATGTTCCAGATTTGCACACATTTGCATTAACGGTAATTTAATAAATGTGATGGAAATTAATTTAACTCTTTCTTATAACAAATTCACAGTTTTTAAGAGTTGCAAGTAATAAACAAAACAAAATGTAAAACTCCATCAACATACCTAAATTAAATGTGCATCAATAATACATTTTTTGTCTAATCGTAGCTCCTGAATTGTAATCGAATCATGAGCTGCCCAAAGATTCCCATCTCTAGCATCTTTCAGATTTGCGTTGACCTCATAAACCTTCGCGGACCCTGATATCCTGCGGGTTTCGTCTCCTGATTATTCCAAAAGTCAGGACACAAAGATTAAGTTTACACTGCAGGCCAAAGTGGCCCAAATCAGATTTTTTTTTTTAGATCTGATTTTTTACAGCTGACTGTTTACCCTGCAAGTAAAATGTGATTTTTATCAGACTCCAATGTAAACACGCACAGGACCCAACGTGGCCCCAATGTGGCCCCGACACACGCACTTCGATAGAGTGAAAACAAAGGTAGTCGTTACTACTACCAAACAAAATAAATGTTACATATAGTCTATTATTTGTGCACTATTGACAAGTGATGCACCGAAAAGTTGGTAGTCTTAAATATACTTTTCTAACCGAAACTGGATGCTGTGATAACGTATCATTTTCCGCTGGCGTAGCTCGCCCAAAGCTAACGAAAAAGTTACATTTGGGTGACATTGCGTTTGGACTCAAATCACATTTAAAAAGATCAGATTCCAATAGGATTTATACTAACTCCTGATGTGGCCTGGATCTGATGCTAAAAATCAGCTCTAAAGCACTTTGGAGCGTTTACACTGGCAAAAAATAATCAGATCTGTGTCACTTGGTGGCCAAAAAAAATCAGATTTGGTGTGCGGCGTAAAAAAAGCCGGAGTCACAGGGGATAGCATCTTCCCACCATTATGGCCCCCAGCTTGCCATACGACCTCAGGAATGCACAGAAAGTTATGTTTTTAAGAGCAAGCTTATTAAGACACACCTATCTGATGTGGCTTTACATAGTATTATTTATTAATTTTAATTTAAGTCATTCATACTATACTTTTATGTAATTAGTTGGCCCTGCGATGAGGTGGCAAGCGCTCTATAAATTAAGTTTGATTGAATATTTTCCAATGTTGGTTGATTGACTGACATTTTTAAATTGAATTCTCCTTTTAAATGGAAAAACAATACTTCATCAATCAATCAATCAATCAATGTTTATTTATATAGCCCCAAATCACAAATGTCTCAAAGGACTGCACAAATCATTACGACTACAACATCCTCGGAAGAACCCACAAAAGGGCAAAGAAAACTCACACCCACTGGGCAGGGAGAATTCACATCCAGTGGGACGCCAGTGACAATGCTGACTATGAGAAACCTTGGAGAGGACCTCATATGTGGGCAACCCCCCCCCCTCTAGGGGACCGAAAGCAATGGATGTCGAGCGGGTCTAACATGATACTGTGAAAGTTCAATCCATAGTGGCTCCAACACAGCCGCGAGAGTTCAGTTCAAAGCGGATCCAAGACAGCAGCGAGAGTCCCGTCCACAGGAGACCATCTCAAGCGGAGGCGGATCAGCAGCGTAGAGATGTCCCCAATCGATACAGGCGTGCGGTACTTAATTGGTTGTTTTCCCTGTTAAAGGCCTACTGAAATGAGATTTTCTTATTCAAACGGGAATAGCAGGTCCATTCTATGTGTCATACTTAAACATTTCGCGATATTGCCATATTTTTGCTGAAAGGATTTAGTAGAGAACATCCACGATAAAGTTCGCAACTTTTAGTTGCTAACAGAAATGCCTTGCCTTTACCGGAATTATGTGCGCTTGACGTCACGAGTTGCAGGGCTCCACACATATTCACATTGTTTTTAATGGGAGCCACCAGCAGTAAGAGCAATTCGGACCGAGAAAGCGGAAATTTCCCCATTAATTTGAGCGAAGATGAAAGATTCGTCAATTAGGATATTGATAGTAAAGGACTAGAAAAAAAAATAAATAAATAAATAAAAAAGCGACGGCTCCGGGTGGCGGCAGTGTGAGCGTTTCAGATGTAATTAGAGACATTTACTAGGATAATTCTGGAAGATCCCTTATCTGCTTATTGTTTTAATAGTGTTTTAGTGAGATTTTAAAAGATTGTAACAACATACCTCGAGGTCGGATGGCTGCGGTGAACACGAAGTGTCTCAGAGAGAAGCCGAGGAGCCAAGCTCACAGCTGCCTTTTCAGCAGCTGCTGCAGGACGACGAATAATCCATTGATTTCTCTGGTAAGATATATATCACAATTTCCCCATCCAAAAACTTGCTGGTTGATGTAGAGAAACATGTTCGCTAGACCGCTCTGTGTTAAAGCTTCACAACAAACAAAGAAACACCGGCTGTGTCTCGGTGCTAAAGACAGCTGCAATCCACCACCTTCCACCAACAGTATTGTTCTTTATAGTCTCCATTATTAAATGATCAAGTTGCAAAAGATTCAGCAACACAGATGTCCAAAATACTGTGTAATTACGCCATGAACAGACACGACTTTTAGCCGTGTTTGGTGCAACGCTAATATTTCCTTACAGTCTGTGACGTCATGCGTACGCGTCATCATTCCGCGACGTTTTCAACAAGAAACTCGCGGGAAATTTTAAATTGCAATTCAGTAAACTAAAAAGGCCGTGTTGGCATGTGTTGCAAGGTTAATATTTCATCAATGATATATAAACTATCAGACTGCGTGGTCGGTAGTAGTGGGTTTCAGTAGGCCTTTAAAGGCTACAGTATAAAACAAAACTCACCGTGGGCCATTTTAGGCAGACTCTACAGTGCCTCTGCTGGTTGCAGGCAGGAAGTGCACTCTTTGTATTCACAGTTGACTATAAGGATGTCCTGCGTCACATTTACGATTAAAATAAATGATAGAAGTTGGACAGGTGGACGATGAAGATGGAGGGGGGAAAAACAAACACTGGGCTAATGTGTGTGTGTGTGTGTAATGAGTATTAAATGAACATCAGGGTGTGGGTGTGTGTCTGTCCATGGTGCTGAAAACACCCTCCTCTCACATCTGCTTAGCATGCGCTTCCTGTAGTGTGTATTGTGTGTTGTGTTGTGCTGCTACCAGCTAAATGCAGCAAAGTGTCACGTCAGCACTTTGAGTCGTGTGATGATGGTTTCACACACACAGCTGCAGCTTGTGTGTCACCGTGATGGAGCTGTTTGATCACTTTTAATAAATCAAAACACACAACGATCGAAAAAAAAGAGTAAATAACTCTAGAACGGTCCCTGAAGCAGCATAAAGAGAAAAGCAGAGGCAGTGTGGGACTCCTGAGTCGGCACACAAGTGGTCCTAATGTTTTTGTGTGGAAATTTTATACGAGCAAATAAATCCAGCTAGTCATATTCATAAAACTGTGCATGCACGTGAGTGAGAGTCTCGTGACCAGAAGGCCAACAAAACAATACATGTATTATTTTCAGTCAAACGGCCCAAATATGATTAATATAACATAGTTTATATAATGTATACAATTTTAATGGATTGCTATTTTTCTTATACAAGTTTATATACATATACATACATACATATATATATATATACACACACATATATGTACGTTTGTACAAACACATTAAGTCAAAGTTAAAGTACCAATGATTGTCACACACTCACTAGGTGTGGCAAAGCTTTTCTCTGCATTTGACCCATCATCCTCGATCACCACCTGAGAGGTGAGGGGAGCAGTGAGCAGCAGCGGTCAAGCAGGGAGGTAATGGGTATATATATATATATATATATATATATATATATATATATATATATATAGAATGTATTTGTAAATCATGGTGGAAAATAAGTATTTGGTCAACCATTCAAAGCTCTCACTGATGGAAGGAGGTTTTGGCTCAAAATCTCACGATACATGGCCCCATTCATTCTTTCCTTAACACGGATCAATCGTCCTGTCCCCTTGGCCGAAAAACAGCCCAAAAGCATGATGTTCCCACCCCCATGCTTCACAGTAGATATGGTGTTCATGGGATGCAACTCAGTATTCTTCTTCCTCCAAACACGACAAGTTGAGTTTATACCAAAAAGTTCTATTTTGGTTTCATCTGACTACATGACATTCTCCCAATCCTCTGCTGTATCATCCATGTGCTCTCTGGCAAACTTCAGACGGGCCTGGACATGCACTGGCTTAAGCAGGGGGACACATCTGGCACTGCAGGATTTGATTCCCTGTCGGCGTAGTGTGTTACTGATGGTAACCTTTGCTACTTTGGTCCCAGCTCTCTGCATGTGATTCACCAGGTCCCCCCGTGTGGTTCTGGGATTTTTGCACACCATTCTCATGATCATTTTGACCCCACGGGATGAGATCTTGCATGGAGCCCCAGATTGAGAGAGATTATCAGTGGTCTTGTATGTCTTCCATTTTCTGATAATTGCTCCCACAGTTGATTTTTTCACACCGAGCTGCTTGCCTATTGTAGATTCACTCTCCCCAGTCTGGTGCAGGTCTACACTTCTCCTGGTGTCCTTCGACAGCACTTTGGTCTTGGCCATAGTGGATTTTGGATTCTGATGGTTTGAGGCTGTGGACAGGTGTCTTTTATACAGATAACGAGTTCAAACAAGTGCCATTAATACAGGTAACGAGTGGAGGACAGAAGAGCTTCTTAAAGAAGTTACAGGTCTGTAAGAGCCAGAGATCTTCCTTCTTTGAAGTGACCAAATACTTATTTTTCTCCATAATTTACAAATACATTCTTTAAAATTCCTACAATGTGAATTCCTGGAATTTTTTCACATTCTGTCTCTCACAGTTGAAGTGTACCTATGATGAAAATTACAGACCTCTGTCATCATTTTAAGTGGGAGAACTTGCACAATCGGTGGCTGACTAAATACTTTTTTGCCCCACTGTATATATATATATATACACACACATATATATATATATATATATATATATATATATATATATATATATATATACACACACACACACACACACACACACATTTATATTATGTGTGCATGTATATATATATACATATATATATACACACACATATACATACACATATATACAGTATATGCATACACATATACATACATACATATATACTGTATATATACATATATACACACATACATTTATACTGTATATATATGCACATACATACATATACACATACAGAAATATATATGTATATATATACATTCATATATACATATGTATATACAAACATACATATGTACACATACATACACATTTACACACATACATACATTTATATAGACATACATATACACACACACATGCATATATATACATACGTATACGTACATACATATACATATATATATACATACATAATGTATATATACAATATATATACATACACACACATATATATACTGTATATATATGCACATACATACATATATACACACATACATAAATATATATGTATATATACATTCATATATGCACATACATATATATATATACACCATATATATATACACACATACATATATACACACACATACTTATATAAACTTTTACACAGACATACAAATATATATATACACACATACATACATACATATATATACAGACACATACATATACACACACACATACATACATATATATACATACATTATGTATATATACGTATAAGAAGCTATGTACCTGAAATACATTTACTAATATTGATAACAATATTGAATGCATTTTGCAATTAAATTTGGCTGTCGTACAGGTGCTCGTAAAAGTAAGCTCTTGAGCAAGGCACCAGCCTGCTTGAGTACAAGTGCACATACAGTAAGTTCACACAGACGCATTTTCAACAGAGATGATGACGAGGATTTTTCAAATGGAGTTAGTTGTTTTTTCAGCCAATAAGCAATTAGCGGTGACATAAGAGTAACTACCACAAGATGAATATAGTGCACTCAGAAGTTACTCACCTCGAATAAAGGTCCAATTTTGTTTTTCTCCAGGTAAGACTGAATCCTGGACTGTTGCGGAGACGCCATGGGGAAAGTGATGAGGGGAGTGAGGAGGCGGTCTGCCCCCCTCTCTGAACACCTTTCAGCGGGATGAGATGGTCCAGTGAGCCGCTGTCCTTCGTCCTTCAGGCCGCTTCACATGGTGACAAGAACATGTCCTCCGTCCTGCGCACATCTCCTTAGAGCGGCTGCCTGCTAAAGACTGACAGCAGCCCGGCGCATGGCGGTAGACAGTCGGCCCGGGACCCCCTCCTGCCTGCCGGCTGGCTCGCTTGCTTTCTCCCGCGGAGTGAAAGCTCACAGGCGGCGGAGATTCCAAGTCTTCCCGCCCCCCCGTGGATGGCTGGTGCCCCTCCCTCCCTCTTTCCCTCCCTCCAGTAATGCATCCACACTGCAGCCCCACTCATTCATATCATTATTGCTTATTATACTCAATGTAAGTCAATACATCCATTTACTTTTTTTGGTCATTATTATGATTACAGCCATTACATTTTAACAAAAGTAGAATATCATTAAAAAGTTCAATAATTTTTTTAACAACCATTTCAGAAAGTGAACCCTGGCAGTTTTAGGGGGCGCCACAATGATTGGGGGGAGGGAGTAAATATGGCTAAAGTTAAAGTACCGCTGATAGTCACACACACTAGGTGTGGTGAAATTAAAGGCCTACTGAAATGAGATTTTCTTATTTAAACGGGGATAGCAGGTCCATTCTATATGTCATACTTGATCATTTCACGATATTGCCATATTTTTGCTGAAACGATTTAGTAGAGAACATCCACGATAAAGTTCGCAACTTTCGGTGCTAAGAGAAAAGCCCTGCCTCTCCCGCAAGTCGCAGACGATGACGTCACACGTGTGATGGCCCCTCACATATTCACATTGTTTTTAATGGGAGCCTCCCAACAAAAAGTGCTATTTGGACCGAGAAAACGACAATGTCCCCATTAATTTGAGCGAGGATGAAAGATTTGTGTTTGAGGATATTGATAGCGAAGGACTAGAGAAAAAAAAAAAACACGATCGCATTGGGATGGATTCCGATATTTTTAGACACATTTACTAGGATAATTCTGGGAAATCCCTTATCTTTCTATTGTGTTGCTAGTGTTTTAGTGAGTTAAATAATACCTGATAGTTGAAAGTGTCTGCACAGGTGTCTTGACGGGCAGTGTCTCAGGGGAGTCGACGGCAGCTATGGACGGCACAAGCTCAGCTTTTCTCCGGTAAGAACTGACTTTTTAACCACAATTTTCTCACCGAAACCTGCTGGTTGACATTTGGTAGGGATCCATGTTGGCTTGACCGCTCTCTGATCCATAGGAAAGTTTCACCTCCGGGAATTTTAAACAATAAAATCACCGTGTGTTTATGTGGCTAAAGGCTAAAGCTTTCCAACTCCATCTTGCTACTGTGACTTCTCCATTATTAATTGAACAAATTGCAAAAGATTCAGCAACACAGATGTCCAAAAAACTGTATAATTATGCCGTTAAAGGAGACTACTTTTAGCTGCGTGTGTGCGCAGCGCTCATACTTCCTAAAAACCTGTGACGTCTTGCGTACACGTCATCATTACACGACGTTTCGAAGACGAAACTCCTGGGAAATTTAAAATTGTAATTTAGTAAACTAAAAAGGCTGTATTGGCATGTGTTCCAATGTTAATATTTCATCATTGATATATAAACTATCCGACTGCGTAGTTGGTAGTAGTGGGTTTCAGTAGGCCTTTAATCTCTGCATTTAACCCATCCCCTTGTTCCACCTCCTGGCAGGTGAGGGGAGCAGTGAGCAGCAGCGGCAACCGTGGCCAGGAATCATTTTGGTGATTTAAAAACCAATTCCAACCCTTGATGCTGAGTGCCAAGCAGGGAGGTAATGGGTCCCATTTTTATAGTCTTTGGTATGACTCGGCCGAGGTTTGAACTCACAACCTACTGATCTCAGGGCAGACACTCTAACCACAGGGCCACTCATAATAGCTTTCACACTTAAAAAATACATTTTAGTGAAGGTTTGAACACTTTGAACGTGATAAACAAACATAAGACAATGATGGATCAACTTTCTCTTCATTAACAAGCCAAAACAAAAACACGCTGCTGTATGCACTGCTCTGCCAACACGCACGCACACAGAAGTCACTTTGATGCACTCACAAACAATCAGAAAAAAAAATCCTTATTGCTACAATAATAAACATTTAAAATAGTAAAATCCACTCACATTAATATCAACCAAGGAGGAGCTGGCCAGAAAGTGGCGTGTGTATGTGTGCTCTGGCAGAGGCACTGCTGAACGAGAGGTAGCTCTTCTCCTCCGCTGTTAAATAAAATCTGCTTTGGCACTTTTTCCCCCCAGACAAGTCCGGTCTAATCACAATTAAAATTTCCTGTGGTATTTATTAAGCTTGCTTTGTCGATTCTTCCATACTTGTGAGCGCCTTTAATATATCGTCAATATAGTATCCGGCTCAGTGGCCTTGTGGTTAAAGTGTCCGCCCTGAGATCGGTAGGTCTTGAGTTCAAACCCCGGCCGAGTCATACCAAAGACTATAAAAATGGGCCCCGTTACCTCCCTGCTTGGCACTCAGCATCAAGGGTTGGAATTGGGGGTTACATCACCGAAAATGATTCCCGGGTGCGGACGCCGCTGCTGCTCACTGCTCCCCTCACCTTCCAGGGGGTGATCAAGGGTGATGGGTCAAATGCAGAGCATAATTTCACCACACCTCGTATGTGTGTGACAATCATGGGTACTTTAAAGCAGTGGTTCCCAACCACCGGGCCGTAGCCCGATTGGTACCGGGCCACAGAAGAATTTTTTATAAAAAAAAAAAAAATGTTTTTTTTATTTTTTTTATATTAAATCAACATAAAAAACACAATATACACTTACAAATAGTGCACCAACCACAAAAAACTCCCTTTTTCATGACAAAACGTCCCTTTTTCATGACAAAGAAGAAAAAAAAAAGAAAAACAAAAAAAAAGGACACCCCCCCCCGGGCCGCGGGACAAATTATTAAGCGTTGACCGGTCCGCGGATACAAAAAGGTTGGAGACCACTGCTTTAAAGGCCTACTGAAATGAGATTTTCTTATTTAAACGGGGATAGCAGGTCCATTCTATGTGTCGTACTTGATCATTTCGCAATATTCCCATATTTTTGCTAAAAGGATTTAGTAGAGAAAATCGACAAAGTTTGCAACTTTTGGTCGCTAATAAAAAAGCCTTAACTGTACCGGAAGTAGCAGACGATGTGCGCGTGACGTCACCGGTGTGAATGCTCCTCACATCCTCACATTGTTTATAATGTGAGCCACCAGCAGTAAGAGCAATTCGGATCGAGAAAGCGACGATTTCCCCATTAATTTGAGCGTGGATGAGGAAAGTTCGAGTGAAGCACTATAAAAAAGAAAAAAGGAAAAAAAGATATAGAAAAGAAAAGGTGACGACTCCAGACGGCGGCAGTGGGAGAGTTTCAGATGTGATTAGACACATTTACTAGGATAATTCTAGAAAATCCCTTATCTGTTTATTGTGTTAATAGTATTTTAGTGAGATTATAAAGTCATACCTGAAAGTCAGATGGCTGCGGTGAACGCCAGTGTGTCTAAGAGAAGCCGAGAAGCCAAGATCACAGCTGCCTTTTTGAGCTGCAGGATGGGGTTGTGTAATCCACTCAAGTCTCCGGTAAGAGCCGACTTAATATCACAATTTTCCCATCCAAAAACTTGCTGGTTGACGTAGAGAAACATGTTTGCTTGACCGCTCTGTGTTAAAGCTTCACAACAAACATAGAAACACCGGCTGTTTTTTGGTGCTAAAGGCAGCTGCATTCCACCGCTTTCCACCAACAGCATTGTTCTTTATAGTCTCCATTATTAATTGAACAAATTGCAAAAGATTCCGCAACACAGATGTCCAAAATACTGTGTAATTGCGCGATGAAAAGAGACTACTTTTAGCCGTAAGTGGTGTTGGGATAATATGTCCCCTCCAACCCGAGACGTCACAAACAGGCGTCATCAAAGGCGTCATCATTTAAAATTGCAATTTAGTAAACTAAAAAGGCCGTATTGGCATGTGTTGCAAAGTTAATATTTCATCATTGATATATAAACTATCAGACTGCGTGGTCGGTAGTAGTGGGTTTCAGTAGGCCTTTAACTTTAAACTTTAATGCATTCCCCCCCTTTTTTTTTTTTTTAACTCCAAAGCGATTCCCTCCTTCTGTCTGACCTGGTATGGTTTTTTTGGGACTCATGTTGAGTTAGCAAATGGAGAAATCTTGTCAAAAGGCGAAAAAAGACAGAAAAAGTACACACGCTGAAGCAGTGAGAAGTGACTATAGTGTCCGCACAGCAAGTGACGCCCTGCTTTTTGCCTGCAGGTGGAACTCAAAATGAATGAATGAAGCATTTGTACACAGAGACATGGTTCACACACAGGGATGCATCAATTGACTTAACCTTGAAGTTTGCAAATAGAAAGGTTTGTAAATCAAGGTTCCATTTTATATGTTAATTATTGTTATGGCTGCAGTCATACTGAGAGCTGTTTGTGATATTTGAACACGTCAGCTACAATATAAACATTGTTACATTCGTTTAATGCAAAAACGAAAATCAGAAAGGGTGTCCATTCATTGGCTGATATTTGAATATATATATTTATATATATATAGTTTTACACACGTTCCATGTTTACCAAGTAAACCAACCATTTTTAATGTGTTATACTGGAGCTTATTGACACTGTTTTTAGTTTGCATAGTTATGAGCTACCATATACAGTAATATCCAATATTTATGGAATACAAGAAGACCACCTGAGTAATGTAAAAATAATTGCGCAACGCTATGTGTAGAAAACAAAAAAAGAATACTGATACACTGCTAGAAACAATAAAAAAATAACAGAGAAATATTTACACTTGAAGTGAAGATGTTGGAGGAATCATGAATGTAGCATTTTTGTATCACGGTATGACAGAAAATACCATAAAATGTCAAAGTCAGCCAATATTATGCAATACCTAAATGAGTCCCTCCATCGTTAAGTGTAATTCAAGAACACAGTACAGTGGTAAAATATTTTTTTTGAAAAACCTACAATTCTATTTACACTTGAGGCACCTACTCTGGACATATTTATATGTTTAAAAAAAACGTAGCTCCTTCATGAATACTACAAAGAGAATCTTCAACGCACTTGGTTGTGGCTGCAATGCATCATGGGTCACCATCAGGGGGCGGAGGCTGGCACAGCTTGTACAACCTGAGCAGAGACGCACACAAGTGGCGTTAACAAAAAATATTGGAATGTTTTGTTATGATGATGAAAAAACAATTAGCATAATTAGCATTAGCGATAAACAACTTGATACAACAATCCAAATATAATACAATTATTTTCACCATAAAGAAGAAGTTTGTAGTCCTGAAATCTATACATGCAGAGCAATGGATTTCTCGAACAAGCTTTTCTTCCTGTCACACACATACCTGTGGCCTGGCAACTCGAGATGCTGGATAAGTGTTTCAAAGGTTGTCTTATTTTTGAGTCAGTATGGGAAATATTGTTCAATAAAAAGCAGGATCTGTACCTTCAAATGTATTGTGTTTTTTCTGGTACTTTTGACCAACACAGAATTATAATAATGGTAAAAATCAATAAATATAAAATTTGTATACATTTTTACATATAGTAAAAAATATATAAATTAATATAAATATGTGTATTTATCTATATGTGTATATGGATGAGTGTATATATGTGTATATGTATATATATTAGGGGTTTGGGAAAAAATCGATTCGAATACGAATCGAATCGTTTACGTTGTGCGATTCAGAATTGATTCTCTTTTTTTTTTTTAAATTGATCTTTTTTTTATTTAAATTTTTTTAATTTTTAAATTTTTTTTAATCAATCCAACAAACCATTACACAGCAATACCATAACAATGCAATCCAATTCCAAAACCAAACCTGACCCAGCAACACTCAGAACTGCAATAAACAGAGCAATTGAGAGACACAAACACGACACAGAACAAACCAAAACTAATGAAACAAAAATGAATATTATCAACAACAGTATCAATATTAATTATAATTTCAGCATAGCAGTGATTAAAAATCCCTCACTGACATTATCATTAGACATTTATAAAAATAAAAAAAAGAACAATAGTGTCACAGTGGCTTACACTTGCATCGCATCTCATAAGCTTGACAACACACTGTGTCCAATATTTTCACAAAGATAAAATAAGTCATATTTTTGGTTAGTTTAATAGTTAAAACAAATTTACATTGTTGAAATCAGTTGATAAAACATTGTCCTTTACAATTATAAAAGCTTAAAAAAAAAAAATCTACTACTCTGCTAGCATGTCAGCAGACTGGGGTAGATCCTGCTGAAATCCTATGTATTGAATGAATACAGAATCGTTTTGAATCGGAAAAATATCGTTTTTGAATCGAGAATCGAATCGAAAAAAAATCGATATATTATCGAATCGTGACCCCAAGAATCGATATTGAATCAAATCGTGGGACACTCAAAGATTCACAGCTCTAATATATATATGTGTATATACATGTATATATGTATATATATATATATATATATATATATATATATATATATATATATATACACACATATATATACATATGTACATCTGTTTATATTTTTTATATTTTTCTGTTTATTATTATAATCAATGTATTATTATTTATTTTTTGTTTAATTGATGTATTTGTAGATACTACTTTGTTTTTTTGCTGTTTCTTTTTTTTGGTGGGGGAGGGGGGGTCAGGGGGTGGTATGTTTGGGATATAAACAAAAATATTTTGACATTTAGGGCAGACTACAGCTATATGATGTACAAACGTATGTGAATATGATGTAATGGATATAAATGTCTGATCCTGGATGTCAATAAAAAGATTAAAATAAATAAAAAAACAGTATCAAAAAATGTACACAAATATTCGTGTTTGTTTTATTTCATCTTTCATCTGTACATGTCAGTATGTAGTATTTCATTACGTTGTACTTCTGTTACAAAACGTGACAACCAGCACTGTAACAACATCATTTCTTCGTTATAGGATAAATAAAAGTCTATCATATCCCAAAAGTAAAAGTTGGAGTTTTCTAAATACTTGTTTCTATGCGTTTGTGTAAAAAAACCAAAAACCCCTGTTCTACTCCTGAACAAGTGCACACAAAAATGTGAAATGTCACCAAAACATGCACCCTTACTGTGTTTCAATAATGTCTGTGACAAATGTACCACATGGCGGCACATAGCCAAAACACCCTGCTTTTAACTTTATAATGTTTACCAAATTTGGGGACTGATAAGCATGTTTGTGTAAAATTTGGGGCGAGATTGGGTTTAAAAACTTGGCCGCCATAAAGCAAAACTGTCATGCCGGAACTGTGGTTGTTTGTGCTTCCTCGATGCAAGGATGATGTGGGACGAGTCAGGCATGAATGTAAGTACATTTTATTTATTACTAATTCCGGCATGACAGAAAAGTCCCAGAACGATAAACAGAAAGCAAGTGACATAAATAGTGGCCGTGGTAACTAGAAACAGGTGTGAGAGGCTGATGATCGGGCGTGATTTGGGGAAACAGGTGGAAACTAATGAGTAGCTATGGTAACAAAAACAAACCAGGAAGTGAAAAAACGGAACAAGAGTCCAGAAAACAAAACAAAACATGATCAAACATAAAACCAGATTTACAGGCGTGACAAAAACGTCATCGAGCATTTGTCCTTATCGGGGTCAGCAAACCGCGGCTCTAGAGCTACATTGAGTGGCGCCCTCATGGCTTCATGGATCTTTTTAGTATGGAAATGGGGAGAAAAAATGGGTTGAAAAATATATTTTTTGTTGTAATATGTTTTCTGTAGGAGGACAAGCACCACACAAGACGTGTTTTATGCCACCCCTTCTTTATCTTATTTTGTCCACCAAATGTTTTATATTGTGCGTGAATGCACAAAGGTGAGCTTTGTTGATGTTATTGACATGTGTGGAGTGCTAATCAGGCATACTTGGTCATTGCAGTGTGGAGTGCTAATCACGCATATTTGGTCAGTGCATGACTGTAAGCTAATCGATGCTAACATACCATTTAAGCTAGCTGTATGTACATGTTGCATCATTATGCCTCATTTGTAGGTATATTTGAGCTCATTTCATTTCCTTTACTTATGTCCCCAGTGCATTTAGTTTATTTTTCTATGTTTCATGACACATTATCTGTATGTAATATTGGCTGCATTTCTGATTGTTGTTTGTGCGCCATGTTGTTCCAGACCACAGCAAACGTTAGCCAGCTTGCAGAGATTGTAATGAATCCATTAGAAGAAGGCAAAAGGTACACACCAGAAGGCCAAAGGTACACACATATGTACCTTTGGCCATTTTGAAACAGTCATTTCCAGGAGTTATCTCACCCTCTGAGAAGTTTTACTAATGTTTTCAAATGTTGTAAAAATGTGTAGGATGAATATTACATTTCAACATTTCTGTCAACGAAGATTTACGTCAGTCTGCAACATGTAGTCATTTTGATAGTAGGCTAATATAGCTAATTAGCCACTTACATCATGTGTTGCCTTCATTATAACACTTATACAAGTCTTTTAATTATTCTGCGGCTCCAGACAGATTACATCTTTTGTATTTTTGGTCCAATTTGGCTCTTTCAATGTTTTGGGTTGTCGACCCCTGGTCTAATAGTAAAACTTTGAGGATCTGTATAATGTCAACATGTATGCCAGCAAGTCTGACATAATGTTTGAGCACAACCAATAAGGAAGTGCCACAAATGTTATTCCCAGACGTTGCTCCAGTGACAGCGTTGGTACATTACAGTTTCATCAAAAGTACGTCATGGCAAACAGGTAGGAGTCTGTGATGTCACACATTTTGGCACGGAATATTACAACAATATCAGACGCTGACAAAGCAAAGGTGAATTCCTGGTCCACATCTCGCTGCACTGAGAACACATCGAGTCCTGATCAACACAACTAGAACCTTCTAAGACAGCAACACCAATCACGCCGCCACTTAATTGTGTTTGTCAATTCCACTAAGAGGCTCAGAAATGGTCACCCGTCTCTCTCGCTCTCTCACACACACACACACACACACACACACACACACACACACACACATACACACATACACACATACACACATACACACATACACACACACACACACACACACACACACACACACACACACACACACACACACTAGATGTACGGTATACGTCATTGACAAAAAATGCTGAGTCCCCCTAATGGAGCCATTTAGCAGCACAAAAAACATACAAACTAAAGATAACCATACGGTGTGTGTACTTACGTATATCTGTGAATGTAAATTAATACAATAATTACATCTAATACATATTTTTTTAATATCATTTTAGAACTAGCTAAAGAAAAATCAATTTTATTTATTGTATTGTATTTATATAGTATGAAACTATTAAAATATTGTAACTAATACCTAATTATAAATAAAATAATACAAAATACATAATATCATTTACACAAATTATAAATATCAATCGATCAATCAATGTTGTGTCTCAAAGGGCTGCACAAGCCACAACGACATCCTCGGTTAAGAGCCCACATATGGCCAAGGAAAAACTCACAACTCCCTCTAGGAGAGACCGGATGCAATGGACATCGAGTGGGTCTAACATAATATTGGGAAAGTCCAGTCCATAGTGGATCTAACATAATAGAATAGAATAGAATAGAATAGAAAGTACTTTATTGATCCCTGGGGGAAATTCAGCACAGCAGTTCGCTCACAATACACAATAATAGTAATAATAAAATAAATATAACATGTAATCATCGACTCTCGCTACTATATTGGATCCACTTTGGACTGGACTCTCACCGTTATGTAGGATCCACTATGGTCTGGACTTTCACAATATCATGTTAGACCCGCTCGACATCCATTGCTTTCGGTCTCCCCCCCGGGGGGTGGGGGGGTTGCCCACATATGCGGTCCTCTCCAAGGTTTCTCGTAGTCATCATTGTCACTGTCACTTACGTCCCACTGGTGTGAGTTTTTCCTTGCCCATAGGTGGGCTCTGTACCGAGGATGTCGTTGTGGTTTGTGCAGCCCTTTGAAACACTTGTGATTTAGGGCTATATAAATTAACATTGATTGAT